>NC_065452.1:18180046-18488654 GCF_917563875.1 Diabrotica virgifera virgifera
GCATTAATGCTGTCAGTAAATCATTGCAGAGAGAAGATCTTGAACTTCAAACTGCAGTTCAGCTTCTAAATTCACTTTTGGAGTTCTCAAAATTCCAAAAAGATAATTGGACGGCGTTATGCATAACTCGACCAAGCGCCAAAACATAGTTTTGAGATAAATGGCTTCAAAGTTTTTCGTTTCTTAAAAATGCATTTATTAACATATTTGCACAAAATTTTAACAGAAGAATTACCACCTATAACTCGTTTTGGTTGCAAAGTTTAAATATAATCGCACCTACCATATTCTAGAAAAAAAATAAAATGTCGCTTGGTCTACTTATGCTTTAAATATATTTTAAGATTAGCTGTTATACATAACTAGACCAACTACCATTTTTATGTCATTTGGTCTATTAATGCAAAACAAAATATTGCGATATGCCTCTTGCAATCACTAAATAAATAAACTAGTATTTTTTAATTTATATATTAAATGTGTATTGCTACAACATAATCAATTCAATTATCATTAAATATATGTTTTGCATTTTATTGCTCTAAATTTTTTTTGCCATTCAATAGCGTTGATTCCAATACAGTTAAAATTATATCAATAAAAAATTGGAGTATACAGAACTTTTAAACAGGGGAAAATTAAAAAAAAACAACAAGAAGTTGCTATTTGTATAAAAGCGTATAAATATCTAAATACATAGCGGTAAAATTTTTTCTACATTTTTTCTTCTTCTAATTTTGCATCTATACCTTTTTTATTGCCAAGATTGTGTTGTCGTAAAATTATATTTATTTATCTATTAACTTGCAGTAGGGACCATTGACAATTCATAAATTGAATTTTGTTGAATTGTTAAAAAGCTGTTGTTATTCGAAGCGTTAGTGTACTAAATAGCGGTACATAAATACCTTTTTTTATGGCTTGGCCAATGTTAAGACATTGTAAAATGGGATTTATTTTTTAATAACTTGCAGTCCCAACCATTGACAATCGATATGAAATGAATTTTGTAGAATTTTCAGTATTTTGTTTTTATACAAAGCGTTAGGGTATTTGAAGCAGTCTGAAGTGAATCGTGTTTTTTTATTCTTAGAACTACAGTCAAAACCGTTCATAACGTACTTCAGGGGACTGGTGGTTTTTGTACGTTGTAGCCAGTGTTCTCTGTAAGCGGTTCTATCTGTTATAACGAACAGGTTGCTATAAACGATATTAGACTGGTAGCAACAGTTCGTTGTAACTTTATGATGCAAAAACGTGTAACTTAATCTATACTTATAATATGTTATAACATATTACACATAACATTTAACATATGTGTTTATTGTACTTACGTACTTAAATCTAAATATGTACATACATACATATAATAATATGAAGATACTGGAATGAGTAAAGGTAGTCAATAAACAATACTCATAATATAACGGGTTCTCAAAATCATTGTATTATAAATACACTATTTATTTTTAAAAAGACCAAACAATATAAATTACACCATTGGGCCAAATGATGTAATAACAATGTAAACAAAATCTTGTGATAATGGACTAGCCTAGGAAGTCTAGTGTCTAAAGGATTTACAAGTGAATCCTTCCCGGATGTACCATCATAACCATAAATTAATAAAACCTTCCTTTTCATTTCGTGGTAATATCGGTAGGTACCTCGGAGAGATACAATACAATGCCCATTTTCGTAACATAAACTTTTTTCAACAGAAAGTGTTATTGCTAAAGTTATTTATTGGGATATGGACATTGTTTCTATTGTCATTTAAATCATGCATTTGTTATAATTGTTTATTATATAGTGTGTAAAAAGGTCATAATTGAAAAAAATGGATGTTGTATCTGTCCGAGGTACAGATATGTATGCTGTAACCAATATTTCAACTGCTAGTGTTCCAAGAAATATGTTTGCTTTAACCGATTTGTTCGTTATAAACAATGTAAATGCTTTTTTTTATATGTCATTTTACGGGAACTACTATTTTGTTTGTTATATCCGATTGTATGTTATAGCCGGTGTCGTTGTAAACGATTTTGACTGTATTTTATGCCTTATATATACAGATTTTATATAAATTATTTGTATTTTTCAATTTAATTATACATAAGCACAACATTTTCACTTTAAAAAAATTCGATAATTTTTTGACCGAGACTTCAAAATTAATGTGTACATTAAGGGGTACAAAAATGTTATTCTGCTCAAACGCTTAGTTTAGCATAACCAGACCAAAGACGCTTAGTCTACTATTGCGAAACTAAGAATGGCCGTTATGAATATAGTCTTGTTATGCAAAACTAAAAACCCTTAATAGACAGAATGTCGCTTGGTTTAATTTTGTTTTTATTAGGAACCGTTAATGTGACAATAACAGGGATTTTTTTAAGATAGTTTTAGTTGTGTCACCAGAATCCGCTGTTATCTCGATTTTAAAGAAATGGCGCTTGGTCGAGTTATGCATAACGCCGCCCAATTTTGCTTATTACGAGCAGAGGGCCTGCAACGAACAATACTCTGAGTATTCTCTATGTACTATACTTTAATTACTGAGCTGAGTCGTCGGTTGACAGTGTACGGGTCAATTAACTCAGTATTTGGTCTTTTGTGTTTTTCCAAAATTGAGTGGTACTCAAATAAAGCAGTGTGCTTTAAAACTACATGAAAACTATCCTGATGATATTGAATCTGAACTTGAAAATGAACTAGAATAATTCAAATATTTTATAGCCCAGCTTCAAATTTGCAGGGAAAACAATTTATTCCTGCTTCACAGTCATTTTGGGAGAGGCATTCCTGCTTCACAGTCATTAAAAAATTATTAAAAACGGAGAAACCTAGGTTTCTTAAGGGGCCTCATAGATTGGGTTGCCTAGGGGCCTCAGGATTCTTAATCCGGCACTGGGTACCTGTTACAGTTGTTATAATATATTTAAATATATATCCTTATAATTCCTTCCTAACGATAATAATTTATACTTTTGATAATAATATATAATAATTTCTTTATAATAATAAGGAGGTACTTTAGAATATTTCCTGGGATATAAACAAAATAAAAATAACATAACCCAACTTTGACTCTGATGCATTCACTGCACCCATGCGCAAGCGTTAACCACAAAATTCGGAGTTAAACCATCTAACGAGGATCGGTTAAAATCTTGGTTAACTTAAACGGGTTTAAGCTCTAACTAGTACTAAAAAACTGATTAACCAAAGAACTATAAGAGACGCTAACTGGACTGAATTCCAAAATTTCATCACTCAAAATCTCCCTATGTTAGGCGAACTTGATACTAACGATAGTATCGACACCAGTGCAACCGAAATTGAGAACCTCATCACCGAGGCGATCACGCACGCTATTCCACTTAAACAAATAACCTATACATCACCGGCACTTCCACAATACATCATTGCCAAAATCCAACAAAAAAAGACGTCTTCTACGTCAATATAAGGCCAACAGAAATCCACTAATCAAAACAGAATACAACCGAATCTGCGCCAGGATAAAGAGAGAGATATCTGACCTAACGGCTCGCCGGTGGGAAGATACTACCTCAAAACTGGACTACAGAGACGGAAGTAAATTCTGGCACAAATTCAAAGTCCTAACAAAACAAAAACTATCTCAACTTTCACATCTGTTGGTCAACAATCACATAGTCAATTCCCCAGAAGGGAAAGCTGAAGCATTCAAAAATTCGCTTCAAATCAACTTTCAAACCCCAGACAACCCGAACTTTGATCACTTATTTAAACTCAACACAGAATACATAGTAAATGTTACTCTCAATCACCACGTTCCAGTCTATGATCCTATCATGGACCCCTCACAAACAGGGAAACGGAGAGCTTTTGCCAAATAGGTAAAAACAGCGCTTCCCGGACCTGATGGCATCAACCGAAGATGCCTCAAAAAACTTCCAGAGGGTATCATCCCTCTTCTAACTAAAATATTCAATGCATGTCTCAAAAACAGCCACTTCCCTACTCCTTGGAAAGTGGCCAATACCATATGCTTTTGAAAAAAGGCAAACCCCCAACCAACGTGGAATCCTATAGACCAATCTCTTTAATCAACACTCTGGGCAAGGTTCTTGAGCTAATCCTAAAAGAGAGGCTCAATGACTTTCTCGAAAACCACAATCTCATACCAAAATTTCAATACGGATTCCAGTCAGGTAAATCTACCAAACATGCAATAACTGATTTCACTACTAAAGTTACTCAAACCATCAACGATGGTTCATTCGCCATAGCCACATTCCTGGATGTGCAGAAGGCTTTCGATCAGGTCTGGCATGACAGACTTGTTCGGAAACTTCTGGACATCGGGCTACTATTACAATTTATCAAAATTGTACACTCATACCTCCACAACCGAACTTTCAGAGTGAAAATAAGTGATCAAAAGTCCACCCCCTTCACTCCACAAGCTGGAGTCCCCCAGGGTTCAGTCCTAGCACCGCTGTTGTACATCATCTACAACAGCGATATCACTAACCAAAATATCCCAGGCACTCGGCTGTTTCTCTATGCAGACGACACGGCTCTGCTCACAACAACCTCTCGATACAACCCAAGACTCCTCTTCAGAAGAGCCCAGGCTCTGTTGGACGGGGTTGGTGAATGGTGTTGTAAGTGGAGAGTCACGCTGAACGCGAACAAAACAACAACAATTGTGTTTCGCGCCCCTTCTGTGTGACATAGAATCATAATTAATGAAGACGACCAATATCCTCTGAGACTGTTGGGAGAAAGGCTTGTTGTTAGTCCGACTGCGAACTATTTAGGAGTTCTGTTCACCAGGACTCTTAACTGGAACGCAGATCTAAAGGCAACTTTAGATAGGGTAAGGAACAGGGCCAGACTTCTCAACTCTCTCTCTGGACGAATTGGCAAGACACACAAGAAGACTCTTATTCACACTTACAAGACCTTTATTCGACCCGTCATGGAGTACAAATCTTGCCTCTACACTCTTTGCGCTAGATCAAAACAAGAGTGGTTGTTGAGCGCTGAACGTAGAATCTTGCGTAGATGTAACTATGAGCACTGGCGATATCCCTCAAACGAAATCCATAACATCTCGAACATCCCCAAAATCACCGAGAGAATAAACTCTCTGAACAGGAACTTCACAATAAAAGTAATTAACGGCCCCCCCTCCGACACACAAGAATCTCTCAAATGTTCCTGTTCATCTTCCGGCCACGTACTCCACCGAAAGCCCAAACGCAAAAAGATTCATTTACCGTCCGCTCTAATGCAAACATGCATTGACGAACTCCCGGTGGAGTACGAAAACATCCTCGAGGCTACCCCGTTAGCCTTCCGTACCCACCTTTAACACATCCTCTTCCCTACCCCGAACAGGGAGAAGTTGGTTTTTTGCGGTTTCCCAACTTCATTGCACAATTATACCTGTTCGCCCCAAGAAAATAGCCGCAACTATTTTCTCCACTCGAACGCTCACTGTCCACGCTGCGCTCAAAGCCACCTCCTGACCGCCGACAAGGGACGCAGGTTCGCCTGTCGTTGTACAATGGTTTCTAGGGAGACTGGTCGAGAGCAAAGCACGGACAGTACACAAAAATGTCTATGGAACCAACAACAATCCATCAAACTTTCTTCTCTGTTGACTTCTTAGCCTTCTGGACACCACCGTCCGGCATAACCCAGGATCCAAAAAACACCAGGATACGGCGCTTGCCCCAGTGTGTTTTTCGGACTGTTTGCTTTTGCTGCCAACATTTTACATTCACTACAAACCCTGAAGAGGACAAAATCCTAAACGGGGACACACATTGAACGCATTTCCACATAGCAATTTATCCTATACAAGCAAATCAAACAATGTGATGATGATGATTAACCAAGAATATTTCGGTGACCGAAAAATAAATAGGTTAACCCAGCACTGAAAAACCGGCCCTAAATGTCTATAACTCCGACATATGCTGCAAGAGCAGTGGCTTTAGATCCAGATGGTGGAAGCCCATATTATTCTGCAGCTGAAATATTAGGCGATAGTCGATCTGCTGTTCAAAGACCAGTTCGGCGTTTTAATGACACCGGTAACTTCACAAAATGAGGTCGTAGAAGGGCAACATCCGAACGAGATTATCGATTTCTGGTCTTATCGTGTTTGATAAAACGACATCTAACTTCAGTTGAACTGGCAAATCGTCTGAGCGAAGTAAGAAATGTGGATGTAAGAAGATGAACAGTTCGTCGACGACTGGTAGAGGATAATTTATTACCAGAAGGCCAGCTCTATCTCCACTGCTATCCACAGAACCTCGCAGACCTCGCTCTGCGTTTGAAAGAGAACATAAAGACTGGAGTGATGCAGATTCGAGCAATGTATTGTTCTCAGGTGAGTCCAGATTTTGTCTGAGGTCACCAGACGGCCGAGAAAGGATTTGGAGAAGACAAGGAGAGCGGTATTTTCAATGCAATATTGCGGAAAGAATAAGATATAGGGAGGGGACTCCGTTATGGTTTGGGCTAGTATAAGTTCGAAAGCCCATACTGATGTAGTTATTGTGGCTAGAGGTTCTATGACGGCTGCAAGATACATAACAAGTATATTAGATCAGCATATGGTACTTTTTACTCCTTTTATTGGACCTAATTTTATTTTTACGGCCGACAACACGCATCGTCACCGTGCTGGAATCGTCAACCTATATATAAGGAGGTAGGAAATGTCCGTATGAACTAGTCAGCTTGTATTCAAGATCTCATCATAGAACATCTAACATCTATGGGATATGATGGGAAGATGAGAAGCATTTATCGAAAATACACATACAACCAAAAAACGCGACCTTATAAAAGTTTGCACTCTATCAGCAACAACCGCGTTTTTGTAATTGAAAAAATTGTAACATTAATTTAATAAACAAATCAAATATTTCATAAACTATTAATATTTTTTAACCAATTTCTTTTGCTTGATACTGGTAACATGAATTTCTCCTGCAAAATAAAATATTTTACAGTGCTTATTTGTAATGCAAATAATAATGTTTTGCAAATTTGTTTTTCAAGCTTTATTTATAATTATTTAAATAAATTATGGGTCAAATTTTAATTATTACCTAAGTTTTAAATGAAAGATTCTCCCTTCAACGTTGCAGAAAAGGATCACAAAAGCCTTTATAAAAACATGAATTATCGTAGCAGTTAAAAAACTAAATTTTGTGCAAAAATTACCCATTTTTCATTATTTAAACAATGATCCCCTTTCTTGAAAGTATCTTTGGTTTTCACCTAAACTATAATACAAAATTTATTCGAACCTGTACGAAATTACATTTTGATTTACTTCTTCTTCTTCTTCTTCTTCTTCTTCTTCTTATTCTTCTTCTTCTTCTTCTTCTTCGTCTTCTTCTTCTTCTGCTTCTTCTTCTTCTTCTTCTTTTTCTTCTTCTTCTTCTTCTTCTTCTTCTTCTTCTTCTTCTTCTTCTTCTTCTTCTTCTTCTTCTTCTTCTTCGTACGACTAGGATTATTCCTGTTGTCTGCCTCTTTTTCTGTTTCAGTGGTTGTTGACTGTACATTGTCTTTCCATTTTTTCCGCGGCCTTCCAACGGGTCTTCTGCTATACGGCTTGTTGTTTTTACAGATGTTCGCTAAACTATCTGGTCCAATTCGGTTTACATGTTCTTTACTTTTTTTTTTGTTTTTATCCACCTGTTAATGTTTTGAATTTTGCATTGTTCGCGTATACTTCTGTTGCTTTTTCTGTCTCTTAATGATATGCCCGCTATTGATTTTAATACTCTCATTTCGATATTGTTGATTTGTTATTTCGTCTTTTTTGTCCTTATCTCCGCTGCATATGTTAGCATTGGCCTTACTGTTGTATACCGTTGTATACTTTTATTTTGCTTTCCGTGGTCAGATATTTGTTTCTCCATATGGTTTCTCGGAGGCAACCACTTACTCTTGCTGCTTTTGCTTTGCCTTGTGGTCTCTGTTCTTATATTCCTGTCACTAGTGACGCGGCTCTCTACTGATCACTATACATTTAGTTTTTTCTACTGATATTCTCATATTAAATTTGTTTGCTGTGATATTGAAAAGTGCGGAGCTGCCTTTGTAGGTCATCCTAGTTATCAGCAATTAGTACTGCATCATAGGCATAGCATAATATCGTGATTTTATGTGCTCTCATGTGGTATCCATGTCGTTTTCTGACTTCGTGAATTATTTGATTCATCACCATATTGAATAACAATGGGCTGAGCCAGTCTCCTTGGCGGATTATAGAATAGAATAGAAATATGCTTTATTGTCACTGAAAATTCTTACAATTTTATGGACAAAGCTTACATACAGTCAAAAGAAAAATAATATCAACAACAAATAACAAATAACAACTACAATTTACTAAAATTAGATAAATCGTCAATATATAGTAAATATGACATAAAATCAAAGACAAAAACAATTAATTGCAAAATTTATATAAATTGCAAATTGAACATACTTACAACAAATAAAATACAACATTAGGAATTGACAGTTTAAGCTACTGCGTATGAAACCCAATTTTCTTAGTTATTCATTAAGAAATTCTTCTATTGAATAATATGGTCTTTTAGATAGATAGGCTTTGGTCATTTTACGGAACTTTGGGAAAGATGTTGCAGATTTAAGTTGTAAAGGGAGATGGTTGTAAAGTTTTTTTGCGGAATATAATACAGATTTCTTTACTAACTCAGTGGATGGGATCGGTAAATAAATATCAAAGATTGAATTTCTGGTGGAGTAAATATGATTGGGCCTTGCTGGAAAGACATGAAGGTGTTTACGAATTAAACAAACCGTTTCTAGAATATATAAAGATGGAAGTGTTAAAATTTCGTGATTTCTGAAGTAACTTCTGCAATGTGAAGATCTTCTGAGGCCAAACAGATATCTTATTGCTCTTTTTTGCAATTTAAAAATAACATCAAATTGAGCAGCTGTACTAGAACCCCAAAAAGGAAGACCATATCGAAGATGAGACTCGAACAACGAAAAATATGTTATTTTAGAAGATGCTAAATTGAGTTCCCTTCAGACAGATCTTATTGCATAGCAAGCTGAGGCGAGTTTCTTACTTAACGAATCGATATGAAGGGACCATTTGAGGTTGCTGTCTAAAAAAATACCAAGAAATTTTACAGAATCAACGGTAATGATCTGGCTGTTATTAAGAGGCAAAGGTTGAAGAGCTCCTTTATAGGATAATGCTACTGTTTTGTCTATATTAAAAGAGAGTAGATTAGAGTCAGACCAAGTCTTTATCGTCAGTAGATCCGAAGTTATAGTTTCATGAAGAGATGGAATAGTTGAGTTGCTCCAAGTGATACTGGTATCATCAGCAAAAAGAAAAATTTTCCCAAAGATTTTTAAATTAGTGATGTCATTTATAAAGATAAGGAACAGAAGAGGACCCAATACTGAACCTTGCGGTACTCCACATACAATGTTTTTGAGACTAGAGTCAGTATCATTTGCTCTAACTAGTTGTTTCCTATTATTCAAGTAGGATTGGAACCAATTCAAAGAAATACCTCTAATTCCATAGAAATTTAGTTTTTTAATCAAGATGTCGTGATTTACACAATCAAAAACTTTGGCATAGTCACAGAAAACAGCGGCAGTATAAAGATTATTGTTTAGTGCTTGCTAAACCTCATGTAGTACAGAAAACATGGCATCAGTGGTACATTTATTAGTTAAAAAGCCGAACTGATTTTGAGATAAAATGTTGTTATCAACGATAAAGGACATAAGTCGAGTTTTAATGAGTCTCTCAATAATTTTGGAGAGTGCCGGTAGTAAAGCAATAGGTCTATAGTTGCAGGCATTAGATTTTTCACCACCCTTATGAAGAGGAATAATAATGGCTGTCTTTAGGCACTCTGGAAATTTACGTTTTTCGAAGGAATCATTAATTAGTCAGACGAGGATTTCCAACACATTTTCTGTGAGATTAGAGAAAATTTTTATAGATAGTCCATCAGTACTACAGGATGATTTGCTTTTGATACTATTGATTGTTTGGGTCAGTTCAGAGTTATCGACTGGTTTTAAAAAGAATGAATTCGAGACGTTTCTTGAATTAGGGAGATAAGAAATGGGATATTGTTGCGGCAAAATATTTGATGTTATATTTTTACTCACATTAACGAAGTAATCGTTTAGACTTTCAGGATTTGGAAGGGAAAATGATTGAGCTGTATGAGTTTTATTTCGAAGATCGTTTATTATAGACCAGGTTTCTTTTGCAACACTTTTAGAGCTTCCCAGACGATTTTGATAATAGGCTTTTTTTAGCTGATTTGACAAGTTTTAGATATGTTGTCCTGTACTTCGTGATATATTCAGGGACAGAAACATTGGTAGTAAATTTCTTGATGTATAGAAGTGAACGCATATTCTTGGCTGATATGCGGATACCTTTCGTAACCCAAGGTTTCCGATATTTTGGCTTAATAGGAATTAAAGAAAATGCCTTATTGAAGATGCGGAGCAGCTTATCTAGAAAAACACTGAAATTATAGTCCACGTTTATAGACGGAAACTGCCACTCAGAAGTTAAGCATAAATTTTGGAATTTACGAAAATTCTGGGCGGAAAAAATCCTACCTAAGCATCGGGTTTTTGAGGAGGGTTTGCTGAAGATTTTAAACTTCGTATACACTGCTTCGTGATCAGATAGTCCCGCATTAATAACTGTAGAGCAGACATCAAGGGGTGAGAAATCTGAGACAATATAATCGATTATGGTAGATGTAGTTGTTGTAATCCTTGTAGGAGAATTAACGTGCATTGAGAGACCATACGATTCAAATATGTTGACCAGGGACACTTGGGTAGCACAAGCAGCAGCATAATTAATGTTAAAGTCACCGCATAGAATTTTTCTGCTTTTATGAGGCAGGTCATCTAACAAATTTAGCAGGTTCTGGAAAAATAGTTCCACTGTAGAGTCAGGTGATCTATAAATGCAAATAATGTAAAGATTAAGATTTTTATTATAAACTAAGGAAAACTCAAAGACGGACTCACTTAACAGAAAGTCATATTTTGTTACCAGAGAAAAATCATTATTCCTCCTTTTAGTTCTATGCATTCTGTTTCTCCTGTTGACAGTATTTGGTCTATTTTGATATAAGTCTATTGTAATTTTATTTGGCTTGACTAACACCACTAAATTGTTACAGGTATGAACAGGAGAGTAAAGTTCAGTTTGTCGTGGACGCAGTGTATGCTTTCGCACTGGCTCTTCATAACCTCCATGAGGATATCTGCAAAGATTATAATCAATCTGGGATATGCCCTGCTATGGTTCAGTACGATGGAGGAGAATTCTATAAAAAATATCTACTGAATATGTCATTTACTGGTAAGTGGATAATTTATTGTCTTATACCATATATCTACAAAGTTGAGCATGATTTTAATTATTATTAACTATATATTTAGTTCAATGTCTTTTATGAGAAATCGTAACTAAAATCAGCTTTGTGAATAAAAAACAACTAATATCAGCGATAAGAATACTATAATTCCAGAAATAATTAATTCCTCTTCTTCTTTTTCTTTTTGTGTAAGTATGACTGTTTTTTAATGTACCTACAGTAAGTTGTCGTTCCATCGTTTTCGTGGTCTTTCCACTGATCGTCTTTCTATTATGAAACCGTCTCTCGTCGTCTTTACTACTCTATTTGTTGTCATTTGGCTTATGTGGCCGTTCCATTCTACTCTTCTCTTTCTTAACCAGTTATTAATGTTCTCTACCTTGTATCTCCTTCGTATATCTTTCGATCGTTGGGTATTTTCCGTATTTATTGTGAGCGGCCGTGGAGTAACGGCATATTCGCTGGCCTTATACGCCAGTGCACGTAGGTTCGAGCCCTGCCAAAGACAAACCATTTTCATTTCCAATAATGACACGAGCCGTCTCACCGTGCATCGGAGAGCACGTTAAGCCGTCTATCCCCCTGGGCTAGTGTACATCGGCATTAGTTACTTGAAACAGGGTTAAAGATGTAAAGGATCTCCCCGGCAAAAATGCCATACGATATTATTATTATTATTTCGTATTTTCTCCTCCTCTATCCTTTATCCTTCGTAAGGATGTGGTGACGTTATGGTATTTGACGAATGGTTGCTATCCATTCTTCTCTCTCCTGGGCGCGGTGTGCTGCCTCAGACAGAGAGTAACCGGTGGCGCATTTTATTTGGTCTGACCATCGGAGTGGCGCTCTTCCTCGAGTTCTTTTACCCTCTACCTTGCCTTCAACCACTAACCTCTCCATGCCTTCTCTTCGTCTGGTAATGTGTCCAAAGTACCTCAATATATTTTGGTTGATGATGGTGGTAAGCCTAGTGTTGATGTCGAGTTCTGATAATATTGAGATATTTGTGCGATGTGCTGTCCAGGGTATGCGCATCATTCTACGATATACCCACATTTCAAACGCCATTATACGTCGTGAGTCGGACTTTTTAATGGTCTAAGTTTCTGAAGCATAGGTAGCGATAGGAAAGATAAGCGTCCGTACCAGGCGCAGTTTCGTGTTCCTGGTTATGGCCGTATCTTTCCATATTTTAGTGAGTTTGACCGTTGCTGATCTGGCCATTTTAAGGCGTCGGCGTATTTCTTCTTCGCATCCACCATTGTTTGTGATAACATAACCTAAATAATTGAAACGGCTTACCACTTCAAACCCCGCTACGTTTCGTATTTCCGGCTGGTTATTTCTAATTTCGATCGATTATCATTACCTTGGTCTTCTGTACATTAATTTTAAGTCCATATTCACGACTAATAGTATCTAGTCTGTACATGATGTATTCAAGTTCATTTGTTGATGATGATAGTACTAAAGTGTCGTCAGCATAGCGGAGATTGCTGATTTTTCGGCCTCCGACTGTTATTCCTTCTAGCCATCCGTCGAATACAATGCGCATGATGTGTTCGCTATATATATTGAGTAATGTGGGAGAGATAATATATCCTTGACGAACACCGGCTTTTAGTTTAAAATTATCGGAGTATGTGTTGTTGACTTTTACATTTGCTGTGCTCTTGATATACAGTTGTTTAAGCAGGTATATTAGATGTTGGGGGGTACCCATATCTCTCAGTATTCGCCACATTTGATGCCACTTTACATTATCGAACGCTTTCAAGTAGTCGACGAAGCACAAATATGTTTCTAGATTAAATTCTCTAGATTTTTCTATAATTTGTCTGAGATTAAGAATTTTTTCTCGTGTGCCTCTTCCAGGGAAAAATCCACATTGTTCTTGTGGGATCTGTGGTAAAAGTATTGATTTTAATCTCTCGTTAATTATAGTTAGAAGGACTTTACTTGCGTGGGAGATCAGGGCTATAGTGCGGTAGTTATTACAATCAGTTGGTGAGCCTTTCTTATAAATGGGTATGAAAGTAAGCTTACACCAATCATCTGGCCATTTTCCTGTGTTCCAGATTTCATTACACAGTTTGAACATCACTTCAACTCCTATGTCTCCCATTTCTTTTAAGTGATTCCTCCGTGATTCCGTCTTTTCCTTGAGATTTTCTAGTTTTCAATTTTTTTATTGCGGTTTTTATTTCCGATTTTAAAATATGTGGTTCCTTTTCGTCATTTATTTCTTCTGGATTCACGTCTTCATGGTCACTATGAAACAGCATCTCACAGTATTGTTTCCATGTCGCTGCTATACCCTCTGCATTGATGATGATCGTTCCCAAGTTATCTTTAATGACCTGCGTTTGTGGTTTAAACTCTTTAGTTAAGTATTTCACTTTGGCAAACAGTTCTCTAGATTCTTGACGGTCGGCGTGTTCTTCTAGTTGTTTGCGTATTTCTTTAATGTGATTATTTTTGTCTCTTCTACTTCGTGATTTTATGCGTCTGTTTATATCTGCTATCTTGTTTTCAGTTTCTGTTGGATTTGCAGCGTTGTTTCTAATATTTCTTCGTTCTTCTACTAGGTTCAGTGTCTTATCAGTCATACAGTCTTTTTCTTTCCGTTGGGTTTCTTTGGGGTTTGTAATATTTATTGCGTCTATAATCCACGTCTTTGTATGTTCCCATGTTTGATTGGGATCGCCAGTAATGTTTGGTGTGTTACTATGTCTTAGTGTTTCTTTGTATTTTCCAGGTTCTTTAGGAATATATTTAATTGTTCTAGTTGTTTCAATTTTCTTACAAAATTTGATACGGAATTCGGATTGTAACAGTTTATGGTCTGTTCTGCAATCTGCCGCTGGTTTTGTCTTTACGTTTACTACCGAACTTTTCCATCGTTGGCTGACAAGAATATAATCTATTTGATTTTTGTATCTTCCCCCTGGTGAAGTCCAAGTTGATAGTCTTCGCGGGTGATGTTTAAACATGGTGTTCATGATACTAAGTTCAGTGTCGATGACAAATTGTAATAGCCTTTCTCCTCTCCCATTTAGTTCGCCTATTCCAAACCCACCGACTGTTCCTTTCAGCAGCTCTTCTGATGTTGTTTTGCCTATTTTTGCGTTCCAGTCACCCAATATTATGACTGGCTCTTTTTTGGGTATGTTAGCGATGTTACTGTTTATTAACTGGTACATCTCTTCTACTTCGTCATCTGTCCCGTCGCATGTTGGCATATATACTTGTAGTACATGAACCTTTGTTGGCTGTCCATCAAGAGTAATTTTAATTAGGCGCTCATTTATTGGGAGATATTCATATACAAATTTTGCGAGGTTCTTCCGTACCAGTATTGCTACGCCATTTTTACCAGTTTTATTGGCTCCCGATATGAATATTTTATAGTAGTTGGATTCCCAGTGTCCTTGGCCTTCCCAGTGTGTTTCTGAAACTCCACATATGTCTACTTTTTCTCTAGTAAGCTCTCGTTCTAAGATATGTAGTTTTCCTGGTTCTAGCAAACCTCGGACGTTCCATGTGGCTATACGGTGTTTTGTGCGTAATTTTAATTTTGGGTTTCCAGTCACCAATTTCGCAGATATAGCCTGGTTGCCCATATCCATCTGCCCGGTCGTCCGTTTCACACCCGTCGACCCGGAATCGACGTGGCGCCGGTTGCTTGCCGGATCGCATAACACTATATTACTTTCCTTTGTCATTCCATAACGTGCTCTGGAATATGTAATCAAGTGGTTTTCCGTTTGCCTGCTTGATCCTTATGCCGTTGACACATTGTTGGTTCATCCGCCTTCGGAGCAGATTTCTCAACTCCAGGGCAAAAGAGTGCCCTAAACACTTACTAACTCATCCGCCCGAAGCCGTTGGTCAGTAAGTGGGGAATTGCTTATTCCGGCAATCATTCGGTTTATCTGTAACCCTAGACAAGGGGCCCTTACAGGGTGCTATTAGCCGGGCCAGCTAAACCCTGGTTTTTTATAGAGGTGTTACTCCTCTCACCTCCTCTTTTATCCGGGCTTGGGACCGGCTGCATTATGTGTGAAGCTACTCAGTTCACCCCACACCTAACACAGGCAGAGTTTTAGTATTTAGTTTTAGTATTTAGTATGGTATAAATAGACCCAAACCCAGACATCCAAAGTGAAAGTTATCTTCCAACACCAAATTGTTCTATATGGTCCACATAATGAGCGTCGGGTTTGGGGGGAGAGGGGGAGAAATCGGTAAATTCGTAGTTTTTTACGTTTTTCGTCAATATTTCTTATGAGGTTTAGCATAAACAACCTTATATACAAAAATCTTCTACATTAAATTTGAAATAAAAAAAGGCCCTATGCATAATCCTTCTAAAATGAACGGTTTTAAAGTTACGCAAGGAGTATAGTATACCTGGTCCAAAAAAGGCCTAACCCAAACATCCAAAGTAAAAGTTTTTCTCCGACACCAAATTGTTCTATATATGGTCCACATATTGTTCAGTAAAAAGTTACACCATTTTGAGCTTCAGGTTTGGGGGGCAGATGGGGGACAATCCGGTAAATTAGTAGTTTTTTTACGTTTTTCGTCAATATTTCTAAAACTACACTTTAGCGTAAACAATGTTCTATAAAAAATGTTCTACATAAAATTTAAAACAAAAAAGGTCCGATACATAATTGTTATAAAATCAACGGTTCCACAGTTACGGAGGGTGAAATGTGGAGGTTTTCGATACTTTTTATATTTTTTGGGCAATTTTAATATTATTACTCATGAAAGAAATTTTCTTTAACAGGATAGTGTTTTGTAAATTCAATTTGCTACTTCAGTGGCCGGTGGTATGTTATTGATAAGCCCTTGAAGAAACGTCAACCTCACCAACCAAAATCATCATCAATTGCCCAAAAAATATAAAAAGTATCGAAAACCTTTATTTTTCACCCTCCTTAACTCTGGAACCGCTGACTTTATAACACTTATGTATCGGACCTTTTTTGTTTTAAATTTTATGTAGAACATTTTTGTGTAGAACATTGTTTACGTTAAAGCATAGTTTCAGAAATATTGACGAAAAACGTAAAAAACTACTAATTTACCGACTTCTCCCCCATCTGACCCCAAAACCGGACGATCAAAATGGTGAAACTTTTTACTGAACAATATGTGGACCATATAGAACAATTTAGTGCTGGAGGAAAACTTTTACTTTCGATGTTTGGGTTATGCCTTTTTTTGGACCAATTATACTATACTACCTCCGTAACTTTGGAACCGTTCATTTTAGAAGGATTATGCATCGGCCTTTTTTATTTCAAATTTAATGTAGAACATTTTTGTATACAAGGTTGTTCATGCTAAACCGCATAGTTTTAGAAATATTGACGAGAAACTTAAAAAACTACGAATTTACCGATTTCTCCCCTCTCCCCCCAAACCCGACGCTCAAAATGGTGTGACTTTTTTCTGAACATTATGTGGACTATATAGAACAATTTGTTGTTGGAGGATAACTTTCACTTTGGATGTCAGGGTTATGCCATCTTTTGGATCAATTGTATCATACTAATTGGGGTTTTTATATCCTGCTGTTTCTAGCATTTTTTTGTCCTCTCTGTGTCCAGGGGCGGCCCGTCAGGGTGGGCAAGGTAGGCGCCGCCTAATCTCTTCAAATGTACAATAATAAATTATTTATTAATATAATATACTTATTTCAAAACTGTAATTTGTATTTTCTTGCATCGCATTAAGAAATTTGTAATTCAGGTCCACTGTACAACTCCGGCTGATGAAAGCTAGTTTTAATTTTTAGTTTTTCTATGGTAAAACAATAAAAATAACCACTGGGACGATACATACATATAAAATTTTTTTCATGGTAAAGGTTCTACCCAACCATTTTGAAGTGATATGAGCTGACGACATGAAGTGATATGAGCTGGTGGAAGTCGCCAGCTCATATCACTTCAAAATGGTTGGGTAAAACCTTTACCATGAAAAAAATTTTATATGTATGTATCGTCCCAGTGGTTGTTTTTATTGTTTTACCATAGAAAAACTAAAAATTAAAACTAGCTTTCATCAGCCGGAGTTGTACAGTGGACCTGAATTAAAAATTTCTTAATGCGATGCAAGAAAATACAATCCTAAGTAGCCGATACTTTTTATATATTGACCATTAGCTCTGAAGATGACTTTTATGTCGAAAGCGCTTAGCTAAGGAAATTAAAATACATTTACACACTTTAATATACTTCTTTCACTTCTTTCATTCATTTCAAGTGTGTACAAAACCTATCAGTCTTTCAAACTAGATAATATTTATTCTAACAATTTTTCCAAATAACTTTTTGCGATATCTCTAACGCGAAACAAAATATTGAAAATTTAAATTTAAATTTCAGTTGACTATCTTAAAAAGTGTAAACCATCAAAATGAATGACTGCAAAATTTCAAATCTGTATTTATTTTGATAGCCGAAATATAAGGGTGTTTTCATCTTAAATGCGACACACTGTATACAGGGTGTTTGGTAAAGAATGGGCCATAGCTTACCACTAGATTCCTGAGGTTAAAATATGTCGATTTGAGCTAACTTACCTTAGTACGAAAGTTGATAATAACCGAAATACAGGGTGTCAAAGTTAAAACTTTTATTTTATTTATTCTTGAAGATTTCCTAACAGACATGGGATAATAACACAAAATTTGATAAGCGGGGATTTTTTGAGACGATGTTGGAAATTCCATACAATTGATTTGTTGTGTAAATAGTTCGAAATCATGTCCCTTTTTTCCCTTGTCGACGCTAGTGTTGTTCTTGGCGATCAGGTTATCGAAATACACATACCTATATCGCGAAGAAAGGGACTTTCAACCACTTGAAATCCGGAATTCTGTTCTCCCTGCGACACCGAAGATGACTTGCATTGAGACCACTGAAATGTGAAGACGTGAAATAGTGTCGACCTCGTTGACGCGTCCTGATTGTAAATTGTAAGTACCTTGTATCTTTACCTTGTATTTTGTTGTTACCTATATGTTTCCTTTGTTTCGTTTTTGAGCTATTTAACCGCCAACCAATTTGAATATGTGTGTATTATTATTATGTTTATTGCGCCTATGAGAGTTTCTATTCATCTCTACCAGTAGAAGCCATCGAAGCCATAGTAAATTGTAGATATTGTAACTATTGTTGATTGCTCGTTTTGATTTTATTGTTGTTTTCGTTCAATACCTGCTAGTAACCATACAGACGAGAAATCTAAATTCGCCACCAAAAATGATGTATTATCCAGCGGGCGCCACATACGCCTTTCAGCGCTCATTTAATATGTTCAAATTGTTTATTACCCACTCTACATACTTTCTAAATAAAAATTTTATTCTGTTAATATTTTTACTTACAAAAGGTATACTACATTCATCTCGCTAAACTCAACCGTTTTCGAGATAAACGCATTTTAAATCTGCGAGGCAACATAATTTTTTGCATATCATTGTAGTTACAGTTACACCCGAAAAATAACTTAAAATCATAAAAATTTCCCAAAATGTATCTCAAATTTCTTCAAATGGAATTTGCGATGCAATGACATAAATATGAGAACTGGCACACTTATTATGGTTTCAAGTTTATTTTTCGGGTCTAACTACAATGATATGTTGTATCGCCGATTTAAAATGCGTTTATCTCGAAAACAGTTGAGCTTAGCGAGATGAATGTAGTATACCTTTTTAAATAAAAATATTAAGAGAATAAAAATGTTGATTCAAAAACTACGTGGCGTGGGAGATAAAAAAAATTAAACGTATTAAATGAGCCCTGAAAGACGTATGTAGCGCCCTCTGGGTAATAGATCATTTTTGGTGGAAAATTTAGATTTCTTATCCCAAAAAACTCCGCTTACCAAATTTCGTGTTATTATCCCATGTCTGTCAGGAAATATTCAAGAATAAATAAAATAAAAGTTTAAGTTTGACACACCCTGTATTTCGGTTATTATCAACTTTGGTACTAAGGTAAGTTAGCTTAAATCGACCAATTTTAAGCTCAGGAATGTAAGGTTAAGCTATGGCCAATATTTACCAAACACCCTGTACCTATATAGGTATGTACCGGGTGTCCCAATAAGAATGACTCTCGGTCATATCTCAGGAACCGTTTATAGTAGAGCTTTGAAATAAAAAATTTTATAACAAAAGTTGCCTCAGGAAAAGCCTGGAAATTATTTTCATAATTGTGGGTCCACCGCTAGAGGGCGTAATTGAATATCAAAAATAAAAAAATCTAAATTTTACAAAATTTTCCTAATGAAGGGGCACTGGAAATCCAATTATTGTATTCTTCATCAAATTCTGCGCATATTTGATTTAACAAGTTTAACTCTACCTTTGAAAATAAGAGGTGGGGGTGAGTGGGAACCTTGTTATGAAAAAATGGCTGTAAGTCCAGTTCTGCTAAATCAAATTTTGAAAACTGGGTCTTGTTGAAGACAGATCTTTTTCTTCAATGTAAGCGTGATAATTTTGAACCATCCTAATAAGTAATAAGCCAGCTGGGAGGCGTTATTTTATTTTTATTCAGAAATCTAGTTTTCTATGGAAAATATTAAATACAAGTATGCATTTTTAATCATACTTTATAAAATTAGATTAAATTAGCAATAGAATAGCGAAAACCGCATGTCGATACCTTTTTTCTATCTCAAGATATCTCGAGAAACGTGTAAATTTTATACATAACTGTTACTATCACCGGTAAACTAAGTTAATGAAAAGTAGTGTGCTGTGGAAAAAAACAAAATAACATTTTCCAGATGTCAACGTATAAAAATATATATATATAACAGCGCTAACAGGCCTTATAGGCCTACGGCTTCTAAATTCTGGATAATATTTCTCCATTCTGTTCGGTCCTCTGCACTCTTTCTCCAGTCCTTCACCCCGATTTCTTCCAAATCCCTCTCTGCAGCCTCTAACCATCTCTTCCTTGGTCGACCTCGTCTCCTTTTTCCCAATGCTCTGTCATTCAATATTCGTTTGACGTTTCTAGTTTCTGGCATTCGAGTAATATGTCCCAGCCATCTAACTCTTTGGGCTCGTATTTTTGTCGTTATTTTTGGTCTCCCATACATCCTCATTACTTCTTCATTTGTTCGTCTCCTCCAGGTTTTCTCCGCTATCTGTATACCTCCAAAAATTTTTCTCAGGATCTTCCTTTCCCATATCTGTATCTTCTTCTCCTCTTGTTGATTCATTACCCACGTTTCGCTCGCATACAACACTGTGGGCCGTATTATCGTTTCATACATTCTGATTTTCGCGTTTATTGATACATTTTTTGCTTTTAATATCGTGTTTAAGGCACCCACAACTCGACTTCCCTTCAATAATCTTTTATCTATTTCTTTTTCTTCCCTTCCAGTACTGGTTACAGTCACTCCCAGGTATTCGAATTCTGCTACTTCCTTAAATTTATATTCATCTCCTTCTCCTTTCATTTTTATATAGTTATCCTCTTTATTTATATCTCCTTTCATTACCATGTATTGTGTTTTTCCTTGGTTGATTCTTAATCCATACCTTTTTGCTTCCGCTTCGAACTTTTGGAATATTTTTTGGAGATGTTCCTTTGTTCTTGTTAGGATGACTAGATCATCAGCGTAAGCTATAAACTGCTGTCTGTTGTTAAATATGGTACCGCTTGTATTAATTTTTATCCTTCTTACTATGTGTTCTAGTACCAAGTTAAATAAGTCTGTAGATAGAGGGTCACCCTGTTTCAGTCCTTTATTCACTGTGAATTGTTTTGAAAAATTTCCTTCCAGTGTTATCCTGTTTTTTGTATTGTTGAGCGTCATTCTCACTAATTTAACCAGCTTTCCTGAAATACCCAAGGATCTCATTGCTTCATATAGCATATCTCGGTCTACTGAGTCGTAAGCCTGTTTAAAGTCAATGAACAACATGTGTAGTCCCAAATTTTGTTCGTAGCTGTTGTTCTGTATTAGTTTTAATAAACATATTTGATCTGTTGTTGATCTTCCTGGTCTAAAACCTCCTTGGTATTCTCCAATGATCTTATTTACCTCCTTTTGCAATCTATTTCGGATGATTTTTGCAAGTATTTTATAGGCCACTTCTAATAGCGATATTCCTCTATAATTTTCGCAACTTGTTTCATCACCTTTTTTGTAGATTGGACAGATGAGTGCATTGTTCCATTGTTGCGGCATTTCCTCTTTTTGCCAGACTGTTAATATTAGTCGGAAAATTTTTTCTTGCAGCTTTTCTCCTCCTACTTTAAAAATCTCTGCCGGAATTCCGCTTTCTCCTGCGCTTTTGTTATTTTTTGCTTCAATATTGCTTCTTTTACTTCTTGTAGTGTAGGTTCTTCTTCACGTTGTTGTTCTGTGTTATCCTGTTCATGTTGTTTTATTTCCTGGGGTTCTGCTTGTTTATTTTCATTTAATAGTTCTTCAAAATACTCCGCCCATCTGTTCAATTTTTCTGTTGTTTCTCCTAAAAGCACACCGTCTTTACCTCTACAATAACTTGTTTTACTCTTTGCAGTTCCTCGAGATTTTTTTACTTCTTGGTAGAAATTTCTTATTTCCTTGTTTACGTATGATTCTTCTATTGTTTTCAACTGTTTGTCAAGATGTTCTCTTTTCTTTTTTCTGCAGATTTGTTTTACTTCTCTTCTTGCCATTTTATATTTTTCTGTAGTATCCTGTGTATTATTTTTGTCTTTTTCTATTTTTGCTTTATTTCTACGTATCAATGCTATTTTACAATCCTCGTCAAACCAGTCTCTTCGTTTCTCTGCTTGTGCTTTTCCTAGACATAGTTCCGTTGCTTCTGTCATCGCTATCTGTATATTCCTCCATTCTTCATCAATATCTTCTGCGGTGGGGTAACGAAGTCTTTTATTTATCTCTGCCACAAATTTGTTTGCCGTTTTTTCTTCTTTAAGTAATTCTATCTTGTATGTTAATCTTTCTTTTGCTGTTCTTGGGTTTCTTGGCAGCTCTTGTTTAAGTTTGGCTATCGTTAGAATATGATCGCTATTGGTATCTGCCCCTCTGTAGCTTCTGGAATCGGTAATTGCTCTGATATGTTTACTTTCTATTAATACGTGGTCTATCTGGTTTTTTGTCCTTCCATCTGGAGATATCCAAGTTATCTTATGAATATCCTTATGGTCAAATCTTGTGCTTACAATTTTCATTTTATTTTCTGTTGCAAATTCAATTAATTTTTTCCCATTTTCATTTGATTCCATAAAAATATAATTAATTAAAACAACAATATAAGGAGAAACAATACTATTAAAATTAAATATAACACAGAACAAAAAGAACTACTTAGTGACGACCTAAATATTCAAATTGTTGCCCATCATACACTACTCTAGAATACATTATCCAGAGAATACTAAACGCCATTCAAAGCATATCGAGAGCAGAAATTGAGACTGCTGTTCAATCTACTCTTGAAAGAGTAAATGTTTGCAACGAAAATGATGGGCAAAAATTTGAACGTTTATGTCATCACTAAATAGTTGTTTTTATTTCTTTGTAATAGGGCTTTTCAACGCTTCTCATTTGTTTCGAGCCTCTGTCATATGTCGTATAATCCGTGTATAATATTAATATACGAGATATGAACGAGGCTCGAAACAAATGAGAAGCGTTGAAAAGACCTAATATACGTTGACAGCTGGAAAATGTTTCTTTGTTGTTTCCATAGCACACTACTTTTAATGAATTTCGTTTACCGGTGACAGTAACAGTTATGTTTTTAAATTTACACGTTTTGTAAGATATCTCGAGATAGAAAAAAGGTATTAACATGCGGTTGTCGCTATTCTGTTGCTAATTTTGTCTAATTTTGTAATATGGTATTAAAAATGCATGGTTGTATTTAATATTTTACAAGGAACACTAGATTTCTGAAAAAAATTAAATAACGCCTTCTAGCTGGCATATTACTCGGTAAGTTGGTTCGAAATCATAACTTTTACATTGACGAAAAAAATCTGTCTTCAACAAGACCAAGTTTGCAAAATTTAATTAAGCAGAACCGGACTCACAGCCAGTTTTTCATAACAAGGTTCCCACTCACCCCCACCTCTTATTTCCAAAGGTAGACCTAAACTTGTAAAATCAAATATGCGTAGAATTTTATGAAGAATACGACGATCGGATTTCCAGTGCCCCTTCATTAGGAAAATTTTGTAAAATTTAGATTTTTTAATTTTTGATATTCAATTACGCCCTCTAGCGGTGGTCCCAAAATTATGAAAATAATTTCCAGGCTTTTCCTGAGGCAACTTTTGTTATAAAATTTTTTATTTCAAAGCTCTACTATAAACGGTTCCTGAGATATGGCCGAGAGCCATTCTTATTGGGACACCCGGTACATATTATTATACACTATATGTGTCGCCTACCCGGATACTGAGGTCACGAGCCGCCACTGTCTGTGTCAGGTCATGACTGGTCTCATGACTGTTTTGTACCTGCGGACCAGCGGCTCTGTTTGCTCTATTCACTTGATCTTTCACTTCTGTTTCAAGCTCTCCGGGGCTAGATAGTGCGATGCTTAAATATTTAAACTCTATCACTTGTTCTATTATCTTACCATCTAGCTTTAATTTACGTCTTAGTGAAGTTTGTGTTATAACTATGCATTTTCTCTTTTTTGGGGAAATTAAATTAACATGTTAAATTGTCTGGCGGTTGCATTAAATTGATAAAGCGTACCTACGTTGTACATCATCTTCACTTTATTGTTTTTCTCCCATTTGGTATCATTTTGTAGTTCTTACTTTTTTAATATTTCATCTATGATCAGATTGAACAATACAGGCCGCAGGGAATCCCCCTGTCTGATCCGATTGTAAGCTTTAATTGGGTCAGTTAGTTTTGTTTTACTTTTACTTTTACAATTAATTCTTGGCAGTTTAATTATCAGTTAAACGTAATATTAGGAGGCTAGGATTCAGCGACATTTAACTTTGAATTAAGCCGTATTCTCGCAATCTCTTAAGTTTTGTCTTACTTTTTATGTAATTACCGCGTCAATCTCTAAGAGTTAATACCTTAATCTCTCTAATCTACCTAAAATTCGATTAGATAATGTTATAATATAGATTAAATATAACAATATAAACTGCGCGTCATAGAAAACGGGCACCCTAAAAAATGGGCCATTTTTGATGTCGCGTATATCCTAAACCTGTTGTCCGATTTGAATGATTTTTTGAATATGTTATAGCCCTATTCTTTGTCAATATCCCTGTAATAATATTTTTGCTAAACAGGTAAATTTTCATTGTATACCGGGTGTACGAATCAAACTGTGTTTTTTTTTCCTCAAAGTTCGCAACACCATGTGGAATATTCTAGCATTTATAAAATACTGAAATTAAAACCCAACTATAGCCTCAGGTTTTCTTAACATTCTGTTTTTTGATTTATTCGCTTATGTTGGATAATACAAAAGTTCTGTACTTTAACAACTAGCCATGTTCTTCATCAGTACAGGGTGTTATAAGTCTAGAGGGTTTTAGGGACTAACTAAGTTCGACAAACTTTAACGGGTAATTCTGCGTTAAAAATAATGACAGTTTGCTTTATAATCATATATCCGCAAAAGCTTCGTTTCCGAGATACGGGATGTTAAATTTTTTCTTACAAACTGATGATTTATTTATTGCTTTAAAACCGGTTGAGATATGCAAATGAAATTTGGTAGGTTTTAAGAGATGGTTATTGCGCATTTTTTGACATTCAACTAAGAATTTTATATTCACTATTGGAGCGCATACGGGTAATATGACCGATCATATTATTCGTATGCACGCCAATGGTGAATAAAAAATTCTTAATTGTATGTCAAAAAATGTTCAAAAATTACGTCTTAAAGCCCACCAAATTTCATTTGCATATCTCAACCGGTTTTAGTGCAATAAATAAATCGTCAGTTTGTAAGAAAAAATTTAACATCCTGTATGTCGGAAACGATGCATCTGCGGACATATGTTTATAAAGCAACCGATCATTATGTTTTCATGCAGAATTACCCCTTAAAGTTTGTCGTACTTCTTTAGAAACACCCTGTACTGATAAAGAGCATGCCTAGTTGTTAAAGTACATAACTTTTGTATTATCCAACATAAGCGAATGAATCAAAAAACAGAATGTTAAGAAAACCTGAGGCTATAGTTGGGTTTAATTTCAGTACTTTATAAATGCTAGAATATTCCACAGGGTGTTGCGAACTTTGAGAAAAAAACACAGTTTGATTCGTACACCCGGTATACAATGAAAATTTAGCTGTTTTGCAAAAATATTATTACAGGGATATTGACAAAGAATAGGGCTATAATATATTCAGAAAATCACTTAAATCGGACAACAGGTTTAGGAGATACGCGACATCAAAAATGACCCATTTTTTAGGGTGCCAGTTTTCTATGACGCGCAGTGTATTTATACTTTTAAAGTTCAGAACAATCGTATTCTATGACTTAACGCAATTAGAATTCCAGATTTAGTCATACGGCCCTCACTCCCTCTAAGGGGAAAATTCACTCGCCCCAGACAGTATCAAAAGGATTGAGCTCTGGTGGGACTCTTTTTGTGTTATTGAGTCCTAGGTGACAGGAGTATCTGCAGGTATGCAGGAGTATCTGCCAAGAATTTTCGTACACATCTGGCCGTTGAGAGTAGTACATGGTACTTTCTGCATGGTCTTATAGAGATGTTCATTCAGACCCAACTTTTTATGTTTTCTAGGAAGTTCTTCATAATGACTCCAGTAGTAGAGTCTATAATTAATAGGTATTGTCTGGGTACTTTGCATTCTCCATTGTCTTTGTATTTTAATTTCCAGATCACGGTACTTGGTGATCTTTTCAGTGTGTTTAGCACACAGGTTATTGCTGTTAGGAATAGCCACATCAATGAATGTTGTTTGTCACGTTAATTTATTGACTAATACGAGATCTGGTCTATTATGTGCCACTGTTTGGTCTGTAAGCACAGTGCGGTTCCAGAATAGCTAGTAGTTATCATTCTCAAGCATACTCTCAGGAACGTATTGATAATATGAGAGATGGTCCGTTTGGAGAAATCACAGTTTGATAGCTAAATCTTGATGAAGGATTTTTCCTACTGAATCATGCCGCTCCTTACTATTGTACGTTAAATGGTTAAATTTTTTTTTTCAAATCAACAAAATGATCAGCATATAAATTAGCGACTTCCAACTTCCAACCGTGTTCCCCATCGTGTTAAAATGGGTTGCGGTGGCAGTGGAACAGCAGGAAGCATATATCTATAACATTGTACTCTAACAAGTAATTTCAGTAATATCTTTTTGACGCTTGCTATTAAACTGTTAACTAGGGAAAACATTTTTCTTATTTCCTCTGCAACTGTGTTTATTCCACGCGCTAAACATGTAACGTGTGTTGGGTTTGGATAAAATAGTGTAATAGTAAAATAAAACAGTGGCAATTGTTGCAATTTAAAGTCCGTTTATGGAGGTCCTATCCAGGAAAATTTTGTTTGTTGTTTATTTGGGTTTATATGACTGCGGACACTAAATCCATTCGCCAATTTTACTATTTTTTTATTTTATTAGTCATTTTTTCGTATCTTATCCTAAAACTAATACTAATATTAATCTCTAATAAACAATTACTAATAAATAATTATTTTTGTATTTTTTTAATAATTTTTTATTTTATATTTTTTTTTATTTATTATTTCTAAATGATGTTCTCAGAGTTCCACAGTAAAAACTGCAACATTCTTCTTTTCTTCTTTATCCCTCTACTTCATTCGAAAGCTTTTTACTATGGACTGTCCAAGTTCGTCATTCATTTTTTTTTATTATATATTTTTTTTATTATATATTTTTTTTCTATTATTTTTTTTTATATTTTTTTTATATATTTTTTTGTATTTTTTTTTTCTTTTTTTTTATTTTTTTTTTCTTTTTTTATTTTTTTTTTCTCTTTTTATTTATATTTCTTTTCTTTTCTTTTTTCTTTTAATATATAACAATTTACAAGAAATACTTAAACTATATTTTACAATTACAACTTAAGTTTAATATCTAAAATATGTTTATACAATAGTCGATATACCAACTCATTATTTTCTAATGTTAATAAATAATTTAAATTAATGGGATGGTGGACATCAGTCAAAGAATACAGTGAATTTAAAAACATATTAACTTTATTAGAAATAAGAGAACAAGTCAAAATTTTGTGTTGTAGGTTACCAAACTGACCACAAATACATTGAGGGCTATCAGCTATATTAAGTTTAAATATATATGATGGTGTAAGACAGTGGTTAAATCTCATTCTGCGTATGGTTCTTGTCATATCCTTTGTCGACTCCATTTTAGAGAACCAAGGTTTATCTGTGATATAGTTTCTGATTGATCTGTAATGATTTCCTGTATTTATGTTCTCATCAATATACCTTTCTTTCCATTCTTTCTTAAGCTCCTTGAATAAATCTGATTCAATATCTCCAGACGTACAAAGATAATGTGTTAATACTCCTTTTGTCACCGCGTTTTTAGCCAATTCATCTACCATTTCATTTCCAGTTATTCCACAGTGGCTTTTAACCCATGCTAACTTAACAGACTTTCCTTGTTGCTGAAGTTCTTTAATTTTATTAATTATATATAATTCAATGTAGTTCACTTTTGATTTAGCATTTATAGCACTAATTTTACTTAGAGAACTTTTACTGTCACTATAAATTATAAAATTTGAATGATTTATACGAGATAAATATTTTAGTACTTCCATTATCGCTATTATTAACTCAGCTGTGTATATGTTACAGTTCAAGTTGATTATCCAGTTGGAGTTGACTTTTACTAGTTCGAGTCAACTCTAACGGCTGGTTTCAGTAAAAGTTGATTATAAATATAAAATGAAGATTTATATTCAACATTTACTAGTAAAAGTAGACTCCAACTAGGAAAAGTATACTCTTCCCAATGCCATTTAGTAAAAGTTGATTCTAATTCACACAAACAGCCGATTCTAGAAATTAAATGTTACTGAATATGTTCAAATTAGTCTAGGCTGTATCGTCGCCCCCGTTAGGTAAATTACTCCGATTCGAATTTTTTGCACAAAATTACTCAAAAAGAGGTCCTTATAACAAATCTACTGGGTGCCAGGCAGTACCTTGATCGATAAATTGTTTAAACAATTTTTTTTAGACAAATTCACAAAAATAATTTTTTCAGTTCGAATAACTTCACTTCATCTTCTAATTTTTTTTAGATCATTTGGGTTATTCTGAGCAAAAAAAGGTATTTTGTGATTTTTCTCTAAAATTGATTGTTGTCGAGTTATACGCGATTTAAAATTTGCAAAATACGAAAATGACCATTTTCAAGACTTAAAAAGACTCAGTTAAAAATTATTACTATGAAAGTCCAGAAAGTCACCAAATAAAATTTTAACGACCCCCCTACAAGATACTGAAGAAATTTTTGTTATTATTTTATTACTAAGCGGTTATTTTTAATTATTAACAATGAGCGCTAGGAGCGTATTGACGCAGTTATCAATGTGAGTGCGAGTGAGATGCACCATTGCACCATTTTGACATTTAAAAATTCAAACTTCTGTCAAACCACAAAACTGTCAAAACTTTTTTTGTAATTTATTGCTCACATGTCATCACCATGACAAGGCGAAACTTCTTCTTGTGGTGATTTCTTTTTTTAGTGGAGGTTAGCGACTACACTGGCAAATCTGTCTCTGTCCAATGCGGCTCTAAACAAAGATGTTGAATCAAGGCCGGTCCAGTCTCTGATATTTCTAAGCCATGAAATCTGGCGCCTACCGGGACCCCGTTTTCCTTCAATCTTACCATGGATGATCAGTTGCGTGAGGCGGTACTTTTCGTTTCTCATTATGTGTCCCAGGTAGCTAACTTTTCTGACTTTAATGATTTTTAGCAGTTCCCTATCTATACCTATTCTCCTCAGAACATATTCGTTGGTGGTGTGGGTTGTCCAAGGAATTTTCAAGTCTCTTCTATAAAGCCAGAGTTCAAAGGCGTCCAACTTGTTCATCAGTGTTGTGTTGTGTCCAGGCCTCCGTTCCATACAAAAGTATTGACCACACATAGCAACAGAAAACGACATCTAAGGCTGATATTAATGCTACTGTTACAAAATAAGCTTTTCATTTTGATAAACCTCTGTCGGGCTATCTCTATTCTCTCTCTTGACTTCTTGTTTATAATCAAGTTGATTGTTGAACCAGCAACCAAAATATTTGTACTGGCTCACGTATTCAAGCTGTAGGTTTTTCACATATTTATTCGAAGAGGTAAATTTTTGTTCCTTGATATTCTTATAACAAAAAAATATAAGACCGGAAACGAAAAAAAGAATATATAATACCATATTAAAACCAGTAATCGTCTATCTAACTATCTAACAATATCTGCAGACTATGGTCCGAATCAGTCATTAATACTGTGTCGTCTGCATAGCGGATGTTATTTACTCTCTGACCGTTTATCCTGATTCCTTTTGAAGAGTGCGATCAATAGTTCGCAAATATTACCTCAGAGTAGACGTTAAAGTATGGGTGATAGCACACAACCCTGTCTAACACCTCGTTGTATTTCAATTGGCCTTGAGGTATTACTATTGGTCTTTATGATTGCTGTCTGATTCCAATAAATAGCCTCTATAATTTTAGAATCTCTTTTGTCGACTCCGATGTCGTTTAATCTTTCTATCAAGGTCTTGTGCTTCACTTTATCGAACGCTTTCTCAAAATCTATGAAACAGATAAAAAGGTCTGCTTGCTGATCTTTGTATCTTTGTGCCAGAGTTTGAAGACAGAATATTGCTTCTCGTGTTCCCATACCTTTCCTGAAGCCAAATTGTTCTTGACCGGTGACCTCATCACATTTTTTATAATATATTCTGTTCTGTATGATACGCAAGAAAAGCTTCAGAATGTTATTTAATAGACTTATAAGGCGGAAGTCCTGGGATAATTTGGCGTTCTTCTTTTTAGGCAGTGGTATGAAGACTGATTCAAGCCATATTTTAGGGATAGTCCCTGTATTGTAAACATTATTAACTAGTCCAAGAAGAAGGTCTAAGTTTTCCTCGTTGATTAACTTCAATAGCTCAGCTCAGCTGGTATTTCATCTTTTTCTACAGATTTGTTGTTTTTTAGTTGACGTAGAGCATATTCCAGTTCGGACTTCAGTATTGGAAGACTTTCGTCGTTTTCGGTATTTAATGTAGGAGGTTCTCTGATGTCATAGAAGAATTCCTTTATATAGTCATCATGTTTTTTATATAAGTTTTCGATTTCTTCACATTGTTCTATTATCCATTTTTCTTTTGCAATTTTTATTTTTTGTTCAATGGTTCTATTTAATGCTTTGTACATTGCTTTGTGCTGTCTGCATTTTCTTCTTTCATCCATTAAATCCAATATTTCCTCTGTCATCCATATTTGCTTCCGTGGTCGCTGTTTTGTGAGCATTTTAGTTGACGTTGCAAGGGCGTGTCTTATTTCCTCCCGAAGGCGAAAGTTAAGGACGTTTAATTATATGAAAGTGTGCTAAAAAACAGTGCGAAAAAGTAAAACCCATTTAAAATACATTGTTACTTCAGACACACTTTAAACCCTTCATGTACTGCTATCTATAGTTACAATTTTCACACAATAAAACCTTTACATCAGCGGTTCCCAATGTTTTTGAGTCATGTACCATCTAAAGTTTCTTTTATTATATTTCTTTATTTTTAGATTGTATAATCAAGACTTACTATGTACTACTATTTTAAGTTTTTGTGTGTTTTGTGTACCACCGCAAATAATGATATGTACCACCAGTGGTACATGTACCACAGATTGAGAACTGCTGCTTTACATTATATGAGATGGAGTAGATAAAAATTATTTTGTCAATTTGGTTAACAAAAATTGGTTAAACAATTTTTCGACCGCGGTACCACGTGACACCCTGTGTATTTGCTATAAGGATTGTTATACGGATGTATTTCTTCGAGTAAGTTTGTGCAAAAATCGAATCAGAATAATTTACCTAACGGGGGCGACGTTACAGACTATACTAATAAGTAGTTGAAACGGTCAAAACAAAGAAACGCACACTCAGCAAAAATGCACTTGAGATTCTCGTATAATCAACATTTACTGAATCGATCCAGGAAGAGTCAACTCCAACTAGTAAAAGTTGATTTAAATTTTTAAAATCAACTTTTACTGCTCGTTTCAGTTGGAGTTGACTCCAACTAGTTGGAGTCAACTCTAACTGAGAATCAACTTGAACTGTAACATATTATATACTCATAATAGAATTTAGTTTGAACATTTTGCTAATTTTATTACTGCTATCCCAATAGGCACACCCCACACCTTCAATATTTTTTGATGCATCTGTATATACCATACAACAGTCTTTGAACATTTGTGAACTGTCGGAGATAAACACTAATTTTCTTAAAGATAGAGGCAAATTGCTATAGTCCCTTAAAAAGTATACCTGAATTTGTTCCATAGTATTAAAGTCAATATTATAATTTGGGTTTATGTCATATTTATAAAGTTGTTTATTATATATTGTCATTTTTGAATATAAATCTACTATATTTAGAGTTTTCTTTTTTATCCAATATTTTTCTGTCAAGTCTGCTAAAAACAGTTGATGTATTTTGGTAATTAAATTTGCCTTTTTTTTCGTACAATCTAACTAAAAGGCTGATGCCAAGTTTTTTCGTCTTATATCCATCGGCATTTCACAGTATTCAACTTGTAGATTATTTATCGGTGTACTTCTTAGGGCTCCTATACACAATCGAAGGGATTTATTAATGATGTTGTCTATTTTATTTAAATGACACTGTGATGCGTCACTATATAATATTGATCCGTAGTCGAATATAGCTCTTATATTATTTTTAAAAAACAACAAAGAAATATTTGGATCTGCTCCCCAACGTAAGTGTGATACGAATCGAAGAAGGTTTATTCCTCTCTCTGTTTTTTTAACTATATGGTCTATATGTTCTTTCCAGAGAAGCTGTCTATCCAGAGTAATACCCAAATATTTAACATAACTTTGTACTGGATAGGAGATATTGTTTATCAAGATGTGATTAGGTATTTCTTTTCGTTTTCTTGTAAAAATACATAATTTGGTTTTGGAATCAGATATATTTAGTCCATGTAATTCACTCCATATTTTAATAAGTTTGTCTCCTTCTTCAATGGATTTGACTGCATTTTCTATTTTAAAGTTTTCTTGATAAATAACTATATCATCTGCAAATTGTAAAATTTTTGTTGAGTTTAAATTTTTTTCTATATCAGAAGTGTAAATTAAATATAACAAAGGGCTTAATATTCCTCCTTGAGGTAAACCACCCATCGCTAGTCTTGGACCAAATGTGTTATTATTTACCGATATACAAATTGTTCTACAGTCATACAATTTTATTATTTTTTGACAGAAACATTCTGCAGACCTATTTGTATCATTTTGTTATATAGTATATTTAAATTAACGTTGTCGTATGCTGCTTCAACATCTAATAAAAGAGCGATTACTGAAGAATTTTTCGTAAATACTAAATTTATATCTGTTACCAAATGACTCACTGCTTCCACAGTAGAATAATTTTTTCGAAATCCAAATTGTGTTTGTGATAATTTATTGTTTTTTTCTAGCCAACTTTCGAGCCTAAGTTTTATCATTCTTTCCAGTGTTTTTGTTATGCAGGAGCTCAATGAAATACCTCTATAAGATTCTGCTGAATCAGGATTCCGATTTGTTTTGAGAATAGGAATCACTCGGTACTCTCTCCAGTTATCTGGAATATCTTCTGACAGCCATATTTGATTAAAAAAATTTAATAGTGTTTATTTCCCTTTTTGATGTAAATTGGCCAACATAATATAATGTACATTATCTATACCTGGAGAAGTATTTTTCTTATTCTTAAGGCTTATTTCTAATTCACAGAAACTAAATGGAATTGAAAGTGCATGCATAGAGTTTTTTCTTTCCATTACATTAATTTTTGAAAATATCTTATCTGGACATAATTTTCTTAAAAACTCCTCAACCCACTCTTCTTCAGTCACTGGATTTACTTGTGGTTTAAAAATGTTTTGTAATCGTTTGACTTGATTCCACATATATCTTTAATTGGTGTATTTTTGTTTAAAGTTTTACAAAAATTTCTCCATGCATTACGCTTACTTTCTAATACAACTTTTTTGGTTTTCGCTACACATTTATTATAATTTATATAATTTTGTATATTAGACTGTAGTTTAAACTTGCGTAAAGCTAGTTTTTGTTCTTCTATTACCTTTTTACAATTATTGTCATTCCACCAAGTTCTTCTAAATCGTGGATTAGTCCCTGTTCTCTTCTCCGGTATACATATCTTACAATATTCGTTTATTGTATTTAAAAATTGTTGGTAACTTAAATTATTACCTATTTCCATGAAATTATCAGTGATAGAAGAGAAAAGAGACCAATCCGCTTTATTTATGTTCCATTGGAATTTTGTTTTTACACATTCCGCTTTATTAACATTAATATTTGACTTAATAACAATAGCAAAATGATTTGATCCTAATGCCTCGTCCACAACATCCCAATCGAAAAAATGACTAATATTTGCTGAGCATATTGTAAGATCTATTGCAGATTTATTATTGCTATTCGGTCTACGCATCAAAGTTTCTTTACCATTATTTAAAATTACAAGATTACAGTCCTCAATAGCTTCTAACAGATTTTTTCCTATAGTGTCTACAGTACCACAACCCCAAACATAATTGTGGCTATTAAAATCACCACCAATTATAAAAGGCTTCTCTAGACTATTAAAAAACTTTTTCCATTCATTTAGAGTGATTTTAAGATTTGGTTTTACGTATATTGAATAAATGTTTAACTTTTTGCCGGATTGAATTTTAATTGATATGCTATTGCACATTATGTCATTAATATGGTGAAAAGTAGGACTGTTGTAAAATATTATTAATTTTTTCAAAAGGATGGCTACTCCACCATATCCATCATCTCTATCATTCCTAAAGACATTATAACCAGTAAAGTTAATAAAATTACTTGTTTTAACCAAGTTTCTGATATTAATCCTATATCTATTTTATTGTCATACAAGAATTTTTCTAAATAACCCTTATTTGTTTTAATTGATCTAGCATTCCATTGAAGAAATGAAACGTTAGCCATCACGAGGTAATAATAATTGTGAAATATTGTTTTTTAATAATTCCAACGTTTTTTGATCTAAATTGTGATTAACTTGATTTAATGTTGCTGAAATAAAGTTTACTATTATTTCTCCTATATTATTTTGATTATCGTTTTGTGTTTGTGTTGTGTTAGAATAAATGGGATTATTAAAATTATAACAAGGCTGACTTTGTATTCTTGGTGTTTGCAAAATTTTTCTGCGTGCTTCCATTGTTTCTTTATCTACACTACTAGAATCAATACTACTTGATCTTTTTCGTTTAGATATTGTATATTTATTTGAAGTATTTTCTTGGTCTTTACTTACTGTTGAATAACATTTTTTATATTTATTATTAGCTTCATAATATGTTATATTTTCATTATTCATAATTTTTTTAATATACTCCTGTTTTTGTCTTTCTGTACAATCTGCTCCCTTGTCAGTAGCGCTGTGTTTTCCTTTGCACAATACACAAAGTAAATTATTCGGATTGGAACAATTAGATTTGTTGTGTTCTTCGCCACATCTTTCACACCTATCTTTTCCTCTACATTGGGCACTTATATGCCCAAATCTCAAACACTTTAAACATTGGATTATTCTGGGTGTATAATTTTCCACCTCGTATATCATTTTTTCTATTATTACATTTTTTGGTATAGACTGACCTTTAAAAGTGACAATTACGGTTCCTGTTTTTACATAATTAGTATTACCATTATCTTGAATCACTTTCCGCATAATTCTTTTTACATGTAATACTTCGAATTTAATTCCAAATCTAGGTTTAATTAATGATAATAAATCATTATCTTCTATCTCTTTATCTACCAATTTTATAACACCTTTCTTTTGAGTAAAAAACGTTGGAATATATGCCTCAAATTCTTTGCTTTTAAGAATTTGAGAATCAATTAATTTATTAGCACTAGCAAAATTATTTAGTTCTACCTTGATTTTATTTCTACCAACTACTGTAATTTGTGTGATATTATTTTCAATTTCAGGTACTGCACTTAAAATCAAACGGGCCGTGCCGATCCTGTGTAATCGACCAATGTTACCGTTTTTATTTTCTATGTGTACTATATAAGGTGCATTATCTCCAAATTGATATCTATGTTTTAATCTTAAATTTATTACTTTATTTAAATTTTGCTTACCTGACTTATCTGTTTGATTTAAATTTGTCAAAGTTTCATCGCTATTGGAACTAAATTTGTTACTTACCTCAATAGTGCTACTTGTTTGGTTTTGTTTGTTTCTTACCTTATTATTTACTCTATTGCTATTTTTATTTAATTCCTCATATTCCATCATCCCATCTCCTTCCATTTCTACATAAAATTTACCTTTATCTGGAGGTTCGGGTGGTATACCTTCCATATTATTTGTTTTCTGAAATTAAACTTCTAGGCGCGAAATTTCACACTTTCTTACAGATCACTGGTTTAGTACTTCTTTATACTACTCGTAATACTCAAAAAGTTAAGAAAGAACCTTAAAAATTAATAATTTTTAGGAGAACTTCCATATAAACTGCTTTTCAATTTGACGTTTATTTGACATTCCTGCAGAAAAATTTTAAACATCTATTAATTTAACAACATTATTTACATTTTTTATAAACATTAACACATTTAAAGGGTTTTTACCCTAATATATCTTAGTGGCTCAGGCATGTTAACTTGAAATAAAACCTGATGATGAAATTGTAATTCCGAAAACGTTTGTTTTGATGTAGCCCTTTTAGGAATTTTATAAATATACACCTTTTTTAACCATTTTGTGTGATTCATGGTATACAGCCAGCTACAGGAATTTAATTTGCTCCTGGACATTTTATTAAAAAAAAATTCCCAATTTTTAAAATCTTTGTACCACCGTGTAAATATTTCAAATAAAATAACATATTATAATACATATTATGTGCTTATGTTTTTGTCACAAAATGAGCAATTAACTTTATCCATATCCGCAGATAGCTCTTTGAAGGAAGGTTCTATCCAAGTTTTTTTTTGGCACCGGCTTTTGCCATTCAGCCAGTCACAACTTTTTAAGTTCTTCCTAAAGCAAAGAAAAGAAAGTAATTATCACAATACCTATTTGATTATCAGTATTGAATAAACAAATAAACATGGTCAGAGCCGTGCGGTACATCTTTTCAATATGATGCAATTCTTCGAAATGCCGCCCCTTAATAGTTATTTATGATATAAGTGTTCAAAGTACAATTTTAAGGCACGCATGTGAAAGTTTGCAGAATGAGCGAAGCGAGTTCGGCAATTCATATGAGTGCCTTAAAAATGTACTTTTTAACACGTATAGGTATCATACAATATTTTTTCTACAAACGTCTTATATATCAACAATTATAATTTATTCATTCTCAAATCCTACAAAAACTTTTACTTAAACTTGACTGACATTCAATTTTTATATTTTTCTTGACATTACATCAAAACTGCCTATAATTTCAATACCGATACTTTAGTTTTTTTCTACAAACGTGTTAAAAATGCAATAATACAGTTAAAATTAAATTTTAAAAAACCTTTTAAACCACATTTTTCAAATTGCGCAAGTTGTACTATGAATATTAATGTTAATAAATGAAATATAAATATTTTGACGTTTCACAATTTGACAATTCACTTTTAACTGCAGTGCCTTAAATTTTTTAAAGCACTAGTGCTTTAAAGTAGCACTTTTAACTTGAAATGAGTGCTATTTTTTAGTTTTGTTTGTCTTATGGAGCTTCGTAAATAGTTTTTAATAATTTTTAATTTTGAAAAACTTCTTTCCTCACTAGCTACCGAGACAGGGAGTGTTAATAAAATTCTTAGCAATACAACTACATTTGGGCACAGTATAAAGAGGGAACCTCTATATACTGTGATTTTGGTATACAAAAATACTTAGTTCAAAACTTCTAAAGGTTTCATGGACTATGTTATCATTTGGGATATACCACGCAATTCTTCTAGAAGATCATTTGCCTGTATATCTGATTCTTTTTCTATTGAAAGTATTGAATTATACAATATTTTTTAGTGTTTGATTATTTATTTCCCTCAATTTAAAAATATTATCAAAAATTTATTTATTTATGAATTTCTAGAAGAGGAAATATAGATGAAAAAATTCATTTTAAATTTATCTTCTTCTGACGCTTTATTATTGGCGCTTTTTTCTCCTGGCTCGAATTTCATTTTCCGCTGGAAATTCGGAGCTTATATCAAGATTTTCTGCAATTTCATTAGAAGTAATTGTAATTTTCGTTTGGTCATAGCCAGATCACAATTTTTACACAATCTGACAAATTTATAATTATATGTTGCAACATCTTCGAGGCTGAATTTATATTAAATAAAATATCATGCCAAAGAACTCCGCATATAAATTTATAATTTTTAATGCTTTTTGCTAATCCTCGTGCTTTGACTTAAGTTTCTGTGTCTTTGTTGACTTCTTCTATTATTTTTAATAATGCATCATATATCACAAAATTGAAATCAAGGTTTTTCATGCATCTATTCGACCTGGCCATCTAGTATCGATTAACAGTTTTAGAGTTAGTTGTGAAACATGTTTTATCAGAACTTCCCAACGCTTTGTAGAACCAGAAAAAAGTGTAAAATTCTTGTATAATACAAAAAACGTTGTTGTTTCTGTAGAAGACGCTTTCACTTTTAAAAGTAAGTTTACAGAGTGGCATGCGCCACGCTTTAAACTCGAGTGATACACTCCATCGGATATTTTCAAATATTCTATTTTGCACACCCTTTCTTATTCCTATGATTATTTTGATGTATTTTCATTTTACTGATTATGCCGCCCCCCTTGTGATGCCGCCTGATGCGACTACCTCACCGCATCATAGCACCGCACGGCCCTGAACATGGTTACTCGCTTCTCGTCCAGGGGCTTATCAAGACATTAAATTAATACACAGACTAGACTGGGTCACGAAAAGGAGTTTTTAAACAAATGGGGTAAAACAAAGGCTACTAGTTTAACTGTGTTTACAAGTTAAGGTTACTTTTTGAAAAAAATTCTGTTAAATAGTCATATACGGTTTTATTATTTAACGACAAAAGGTAGCAAATGTTTTAGGGAGGAAGGATTTTATGTTTGATTAAATTTTTTATTAAGTCATCGGTTTGTTGTATATATTTTGTACATTCAAAGAAAATATGGTTTAAATCTGCTTTTTTGACAATCTTCACATAAATTGGAACTTAAAATTCTAAAAATTGGAACCAGATGGGCCGGATAACACGTGTGTCCAGATCTCATTCTCATAATAGATGTAAAGTATCTACGTGGGACAGAGTAATTTTTAAACCAAAATTCACTTGGAATTGTGGGTTGTATCAGTGTATGTAGTGAGTGGGAATGTTGACTATATTCATAATATTCTTGTTTCCACTGATTGTTTAGATCATTCTTGATTTGTATAAATACATCTGGAATGCAGAGCTTATAATCTGTTTTCACACCAGGATCAATGCTTTCTTAGCTAATATGTCTACATGCTCATTATATGGTATGTGAGCTTTAATCCACAAAAATCTAACTGTTCTTTGCTGATGGTGTAATTCAAAAATAATTTTTTTGATTAGAAGAACGTAAATATTTGTGTTTTTACTAGGAAAGAACATAATCTCAATGGCTAAAAACCGACAAAGAATCAGACGCAATTGTCGCGGAGCTGTCATCGGAACTCTTAAAATACTTTAATGCTTCATAAATTGCTATGGCTTCAGCCGTAAAAATTGAAAAATTATGATCCAGTGTAAACATGTTTTCTATACTTTTTGAGGGGATATAAAAAGCGCATACAGTGCCAGAAGAAGACTTTGATGCATCTGTGTAAATAACTGTTGATTCTGGCCAGTTTTCTAATACATTTCATAAAATATTGAAGCTGATTGCAGTATTTACATGGTAACTTGGTTTAATTACCGTAATAGTTTGCAAAAAAGCATAAAAATCTTCAAAGTTTAAGTTATTATATCGTCGGCTTAGGGACACACAAACCTAAATGTATGTGAGTTGGTGTAAAATGAGAGATTTCTAAAAGCCTCACAAAGCGGAGGAGAGTTCTTGTGGATCTAATATTTATTTATTAAATCTGCATTATTAAGATTGCTAATATTGGAGTAGAGAGAGGGGTTTCTATGACGAATATTAATCAGAAATTTTTTACTAAGATATTCTTTTCTATATCTTAATGGAAATTCAAGTGCTTCAACATATAACGAATTGGTTGGAGTTGACTTCATAGTACCTAGGCAAATACGTAATATTGGATTTTGAAACACGTCTATTTTTCCCAAGATATACTTAGCTGCTGAATCATACAAAACACATCCATAATCGATTATTGATCCTATGTACGATCGATAAAAAAGCAATGCCGTTTCTACATCGGCTCCTCACCAAGTTTAAGAAATTTCTTTAAGGAAATTTAATCCCTTGTTGCATCTGTTTAACATGAATTGGATGTGTAGCTTCCAAGTTAATTCACGGTCAAGAATCATCCCTAAATATTTAATTGAAGCACAGAAATTAAACTCACCACTGTTTACTCTTATCTTGTCTATTTTTGGGAGATTATGTCTCGTGAAAATACATATACTAGATTTGCTTGGTGCTATTTCAAATCCATTTTCTTTGAACCAGCTATTAGAGAAGTCGTCCATTTTTCCTAAAATTTGTTTGCACTTTTCGTATGATTTGGAAGATGAGTATATCAGAAAATCACCAGCATATTGTATTATATTAAAGCTGTTATTTACTATTGAAATATTGTGCAAGTCAGAGGTATACAGATTAAATATTAGAGGGCTTAAAACTGACCCCTGTGGAAGTCCTAGGTTATTATATCGAGGACCTTTTAGTTTATTATTATTAGATCTCAGATAATTTTTTCTGCAAGTGTAAAAGTTGAGTATGGTTTTCGCTAAGGCAGCTGGTATGTGAAAATTTCTAATCATTCTTTCCATTAGGATGTTAAGACAAACACCTTGCACCTTCTATATCCAAACATATTGTAGGTAGATATTTATTATTGGTAAATGTATCCTGAATGTCCGTTACTGATGTAGCAATAGCGTCTATAGAACCACATCCTTTTTTGTATCCAAATTGAAAGTCTGGAAGTAATTTATTCTTATCTAACCACCATTCTAGTCTATGTTTGATCATTCGTTCTAATGTTTTTAGTAAACAAGACATAAGGGAAATGGGTCTGTACGAATCTGCTAAATTTGAATTTTTACCTGGTTTGAGAATAGGAATAATAATCACTTCTTTAAATTCAAGAATAACTGAATTATTGATAATTATGTCGTTAAATATATCTAATAAAAAGAGTTTAGCAATTTTAGTAAGAAATTGAATCATAGGATATTTAATATTGTCTAATCCTGGGCTTGTACTGCATCTGTTTTTGAGTGCATATTCTAACTCAGTAATTTTAAATCGTTCTAGTAAAAATTCCTTTTCATTGCTTGTAATATGTATTATAATTTCTCGTGGTTTAATAGATGGTGGTGCTATCTGGTCAAAAAATTCTTCCTCTAATGTACTGGCAAAGCATTTTGTATTCGATATTGGTTTTCTGTCTATTTTCCTGGCTTGATTCAATAAGGATGATGATGGAGTATTTTTGTTTAGGGTGGAGACTAAATTTTTCAACTTTGTTTGGCGATTGCTTTCAGTTTTTTTTACCGTTTGCTATGGTCTCTTGGCATTTCAAATAGTTCTCAAAATTCGAATTGTGTTTATAATTTGAAAGTGATTCTGGTCTCTCACTGATGATTTTGTCACAATCTCTATTCCACCAGGGAGGAGGGGTTCGAATTTTGTTTTTAAAAGGTTTATACCGTGGAATTGAAATTTCGGCTGCCTGGTTGATCCCATCTATTAAGAAATTGTATATTTCTGATATATTTTCCATTTGGTATTGATTGGTTCTACAGAAGATGTATATAAATACCAATTGGTCTTTTTTACGTTCCACTTGATTGCAGGATTAATCTCCTCATTTTTATTCTTGCAATTTATTTCCATGTTGATGATAAAATGGTTTGAACCTAAAGTGTCAGGATAGACGGACCAGATTATTTTACTAGTTAGTTCAGGCGAAACAAAAGTTATATCAATGGCTGAAGTATTTTGGTCAGGTTGGGTAAAAATAGTTGGTTGACCATTATTCATTACTATATAATCCAATTCATCTGCAACTGTTATAAGTTGTTTTCCAACTACGTCATTAAAAGTCGATCCCCAGATTGCATGATGAGCGTTGAAGTCTCCACCTATAATTGCCGGTTTACTGACTTCCGAGAAAATATTCGTCCATTCATTTACTGTGCTCTTACTTTTAGCTGATCTGTATATAGATAATATGCTTAATTCACTTTACTTATTCTTTGTACCACAAACTTGAATATCCTTATTAAAATTACAATTTAAGTTTAATTCTCTAAAAGAAATTGAATTAGAATTAATATAGCCACATCACCAAAATCATCTTCGCGGTCATTTCTGATAAGATTGTAACCATTAAATCGATACTGCAAATTTCTTTTAAACCATGTTTTACTTATGAGGGGAACGTCTATTTTTTCTTTGTTTAAATAATTCATTAAGCTACCTTTATTGGCAACCGCAGATCTAGCATTCCATTGACTTATTTTAAAAGTGTTTTTAACAGAAATTAAAATTTGCTATTATTTATTTTATACAATACTTGTTCTAAACCTGAAATTATTGTTTTATCGTCTATTGTTTTTATGTCTTCCAATGTACGAATGTTACTTAAAAGATTGATTATAAAAGATGACATACATATAGCTAATTCATTTTTGTTGTCAGTTTTTCCATAGTTTGGTTTGTATGGGTTAGGAGGCAAGGGTTGTGAGGGTCCAAATGTGAATGGAAAATGTGGTTGATGCGCAGTTGATTGCATAGGAGGGGTGTTGGCTTTTCTTTTCTTTGCTGTAGGAAGGTTTTCACTACTAAAATTAGTTTGACGGTGTGTTGAAAATTTTATTTGTTTCATATTTATATTAGGCCGATTTAAAGAAATATTATTATTATTTACAGGAAGTGTGGGAAATTTTTTATCATAACTTGAAAGAACAGAAAAAGGATTGTGACTGATTTGGCCGGATAATGAATTTTCGCAATATAACTTTGCTTCTAAAAAGGTAGTTTTTTGCTCTATCATAATGGTCTTAATTTTCTTCTGCTTTTCATAAAAAGGGCAGTTTTTAGATATTGTTAAATGGTTACTATTTTTACAGTGAGTGCAAAACATACTTTTCTCATATTTATGATCTGGATTTTTTATTTCACCACACTGTATACAGGATTCCTGTGAGCTTTTACATTGTTTAGAAACATGCCCGAATTTCAGACACCTGTAACATTGTATAACCCTACCAACAAAATGTTCAACAGGAAAATATACACGATTAAAAGCAACGAAACTGGGTAGAATATTTCCCTCAAAAGTAATGACCACAGTTTTCTTATCTACATATTCTATTGCACTTTCTTTTTGAATCCTGCGTTTTGCTCTATATCTATTTAAAACTTTTGACGTTCATTCAATGTTTTCTAAAAGATAATTAACATCAAACGTCGTATCCAAGTCTCTTATCAACCCTTTCACTTCTAACAAATGATTTGGTATATAAGCTCGTAAATTATATTCTTTTAAAGACTTATTATTTACTAAGCTATTGTTAGTATCTGAACGAGAATTAATAAGACTTTAATCCTGTTCCTCCCAATACTGTGTATTTGCTGTATGTGAGTAAATTTTAACTTTTTGAATAAAAGGTCCCCTAAAGCCATGGGGTGAAATCTTGATAAATTACCTAAATCACCAATTCTTTCAATATATTCCCAGATATTATCCAAATTGTACTTATCTGACTGAAAATTAAAATGCTTGATCTCCATTTTCTTGGACTGCAAATCATCTTTTTCCTGAGTTGTTTCACCACTAGTTTCCAATACACTATTTCCACTAGAAACGTCCATATCAATTGCCTTCGTCAAAGAGGACGTCTTCAGATTTTTATCTTCCATAACGTGGTCTATTTATTTGAAAACACACAATTTATGTATATATTTTTAAACGATCACCAAAACACAAAGAAAAAACTAGAACTAATTAACAAGCTGTTAAACTAAATACGATTACTAGACACGTCCGTATCGCTTAAAAGTATGCGGTAGAATGTATCCAAGTTGGAACAGTTTATTTTCAGCATTTTCAAAGCAAAATAATTATTCACAATTACGAAGACACGTGTTCACAGCTTTATTTTACAATAGCAAAATTTACCTTCAAAATAATTTTACCCTCGAAATATTTTTTTTACATACTGTATAAAATAAACTGCATATTTTGTATCCCTTATATTCAAGGAAAAAATGTGACAAAACTATAAGCCGATCACTTTTATTAGTTAGGTACTACACGCCGATACCAAAAATTTGAATACCAAGAGATTCTTCTTCTTCTTCTTATTTTATATAGACAGTACTGCCTGTTTTTCTTCAACGGTGCCTTTCATTCTGCCCCTAAGTTGTCATTTCATTTTTCCTTGGGCGTCCTATAATTCTCCTGCCTAACGGTGACTTGTCCCTGGCTATTCTTACTATCCTTGATTCAGATATCTTGCTTATGTGCTCATTCCACTCTTCTTTTCTGTTCTTTACCCAGGTATTTATATTGTCTACCACACATATGCGTCTGATTTCCTCACTTCTTACCCGAACCTGTAGTCCTTTTCAAGCAATCCTTCTTAAGATCTTCATTTCGTTGGTTTCCAGATGTCTTCGTGTTTTGCTTGTATCTGGTCTTGTTTCGGCCGTGTAAGTCATAACTGGCCTAATAACTGACTTATATATTCGGGCCTTTGTTTCCAGTCTTAGGTGTTTGTTTTTCCAAATTGTGTCGTTTAGGTATCCGGCCGTTCTACTGGCTTTAATTATTTGGTCTTTTACCTCTTCCTCGATATTTTTGTCGGCTGATAGATTAATTCCCAGATATTTGAAAGTCATTACTTGTTGTATAATTTGATTGTCTAACTCCAATTTGCATCTTATTGGTTCTTTGGCAATTACTAAGCTTTTTGTTTTTTGGGCTGATATTTTCATATTCATTTCTTTTGCGTTAATGTTGAACTCGTGCAATAATCTTTGTAGGTCGTCTTCGCACTTTGCTACTAACACGGTATCATCAGCGTAACAGAGTATTTTTATCTCTCTATTGCCCATTTTTACTCTCTTTTTTTCTTCACTTGTTTCATTATTGTATCCAATATTATGTTAAACAGTAGAGGGCTTAGTGAATCTCCTTGCCTGATTCCTGTGTTTGTTTCTATGGGTTCTGTTATTATTCCATTGACTTTCATTTCTATTTTATTTCTTACATATATGTGTTCTATCAGTTTTATGATATCCAGTGGTAAATTTTTCTCATATAGTAGGTGTATCACATCTTTTAATTGGATTCTATCAAACGCTTCCTCTAGGTCTATGAAACAGAAAAAGGCTGGTTTGTTATATTCTAATGATTTCTCCGCTATTTGCCTTATCACAAAAACTGCATCGTTACATGATATTCCACTTCTAAATCCTTGTTGTTGATCCGATATATTTATGCACGCCATTATTTCCTCCATAAGTATTTTGTTGTGAGTTTCAGTATAGTGTTCAGTAAATTTATCCCTCTATAGTTACTGGGGTCTGCCCTATCACCTTTCTTAAATAACGCTATCATTTGAGTGGTTCTCCATTCTTCTGGAATTCTTCCTGTATTTATTATTTTACTTATAAGGATATTCAGTTCTTTGTTAAGTCTATCTCCTGCGTATTTTAAAAGTTCATTAGCTATTCCATCTTTCCCAGGGCCTCGATTTTTGACCCTTCGCTTCGTTATCGAACGTATTTGCTTCGTATCTGTTTAGTATACGTAGCGAATACGTTCGATAACGAAGCGAAGGGTCAAAAATCGAGGCCCAGGAGCTTTTCGATTTTTCATCTTTTTTTAAGGCGTTCTTTATATCGTCCTCTTTAATTTGTGTTTTCTCATCTGATTCTAATCCTGGTGTTTCCAGTTCTTTGTGATTAGCTGTTTGATAGAGGTTTTTTAGGTAAGTTGTCCATGTATTTGTATCAATATGTTTTAGTTCTATCAATTCCTTCATCTCTGCTCTTTGACCTCTTATCATTTTCCACATTTCCTTTTGCTTCCCATAAAAGTCGTGCTCCATCTCTTTTGAAAATGCTTCCCAATGTTTTGTTTTCTTCCTTCTTACTATTGAGTTTAATTCATTTCGTACTCTTTTATATTCTTCATATGTTTGTCTCGTTCTATTGGACTTGTATTCTAGGTAGATTTTCTTTTTTTTCTTGGATTAATACCAAGAGATTATAAAACAAAATTAAATATTGGGATTTCCAAGCTATTTGTAAGTTTAAATATAAAATATATAGTGACGACCAAAATTTCAAATTATGTGCGCTTTATGCGCACTTTTATAAAAATATGCAAAATTTGACATTTTTGTATATTTATGCATAATACGCAAAGTATGCAATTTGTACATTGGCCTAAGTCTAGTCATCGTACATTAAAAATATATAGACATTTTCAAGTTCGTTGCAATCCGAAAGCGCAGCAGCATTATATTCTAGTTCAATCAGAGAGTGCAACAAGCGTCTATACCGGTTTCGGGACACATATGCTCTTCTCCTGAACTTCTTCTCCTGATTAAACCAGGATACTCCGACGTGTGCACGTGTGCAGTCTCGGATTGTAACGAATGAAATGGCTGGGAAGCCGTAGCGACATCTGCTAAGAAAAAGACTAAGTTTTCAATTTAATAACACATAAAACAATATTAAAATATTATTCTACATCCCATCATATTGAAAACAGTGGCAACCTTTTCTGGTAACAATCTCCGAGGCTTCTAAAAAATACAAGCCATACGGATGCCAAGACTATAGGAAGATGAGGGAATTTTACAATACATAATCCACATCTCATCTACTCAGCGTGGTAAAACTAAGTGTTTTTCTTAGCAGATGTCTTTTTCTAGTCATTATCATTTACCTATTATAAAATTTACAGACTGCAGATTAAATGGGATGTTGATTTAAAAAAAAATGAGTGAGTAGATATAGCAAGGACAGGTAGCCAACTCTGTTGTTCGACCACCCCGAAGAGTTTTTCTAAATAACTTAAATTCAAGCTCCTACATTATAAAGTTCCTTTTTGCTTATAAGGGAGGTGCTAACACACGAAAGAAATTTAAAAGTAAAACTTCAAGTATTTCAAGTCGCGTAGTGTAAAAAGCATCCGTAAAGTTTTCCGAAATGTTTAGGAACTTTTTTAATACATTGTTTATTGTTTGAAAAATCCGGCATGCTTTGACCCAAGAAAACGTTTTAAAATTAAGCTGTAGGGAGAATATCAGATATTAAGTATTTCATAAATATTCCATTATCAAAATTATATAAATTTCTAAACAAAATAACCAAAGTACCAGGTATTGTATTTAGAATGTTAAAGAAACAAAATTCGACCAAATAAATGATATAATAAATAATGAAAAGTTAAAAAACCTTTATAAAAATATAAGCACGCAAGACGTAATGCTCACAATAAGACAAGTACGTGAGAAGGAAGGTAATAAATGAGAATAGAGCGATACATATTATATGCTTCATCGACCTGGAAAAGGCGTTTGACAGAATACGAATAAAGAACGCATGGAAGACACTAAAAGAAAGGGGAGTCGACAGACACAATATAAGTAATAAAGGGTATGCACAAAAATAATACAAATACAGTAAGAACCAATAACGAGCAATCCAGGGTGTTGAGTCCACTGCTATTCTCACTGGTACTGGATGAAGCAATAAAAAAAGCCAAGAGAAGAATGAGAAAACTAACATTAGGATACTGGCAAATGAAACAGACTCAACTATCGGAGCTATTATTTGCAGACGACATGGTATTGATGGGAAAAGTCACGGAAGTCGTCAGAACAGTTAAAAATCGAAAACTTGAATATTTTGGCCATGTTATGCGACACCCAGAGATATAATATACTCCATTTAATAATACAAGGCAAGCTAGACGGAAGAAGAGGGCCAGGTCGAAGAAGAACGTCATGGCTTCAAAACCTGAGAGAATAATATAACAGATACTCTGCATCCCTTTTCCGAGCTGCCGTTAACAAAATTGCTATAGCCAATTTGATATCCAACGTTTGATAATCGAACTCGGCACATGAAGAAGAAGAATGGTACTGATAGCAGAAAACAGAGAAGACTTAGGCAAGCTACACACCAACGAAACATGAAACGTAAAACACGTTTTACATTTTTATTTTCGGAAAGTTTCATAAATGGCCGGACGTCTATTTGTTTAGCAGTGTTTTATTTCCATGAAACGTGATTTACGTTTCATATTTCTTTGGTGTGTAAAGAGAACAATCTTGAAATCCTAGAAGAAGAACTATCAAACATAAATATGGAAATTAATACAGAGAAAACAAAAACAATGATAATTTCAAATACGACGAAGACAAACGCAATGGAATTAGAGGGGAAACAACTAGAGCAAGTGGAATATTTTAAATACCTAGGAGTAATAATTTAATCAAATGGTAAACAAGACGTGGAAATAAACGAGAGTATGGGACGAACAGGAAGCTTATTTAACACGATGAAAACAACATTTTTGGGCAAAAAAGAGATACCGGAGAAAGTCAAAACGGCAGTCTGTAGACAAGTAGTTAGACCAACAATCATGTATAGCAGCGAGACGTGAACATTTACGGGGAGACCAAAATCCAGAGTCAATGCTATGGAAATGAGGTTCCTGAGGAAAATAGCAAAAAGACAGTGGACAGAAAAAATACGAAACGAAACAATCAGACAAAACCTAAAACTAGGAACAATCAATGAAATAATAGTAGAAGGACAACTTAGATGGTTCGGGCACATGTGTAGAATGTCGAACGAGAGGCTAACAAAACTAGTGTTCGAAACGAGAGTGCAGGGGAAAAACAAAAGAGTAAGACCAAGAGGTATGTGGGTAGATAAAAGCACGAAAGAAGTCGAGAAGGAAGGATTGACATTGGAAAGTGCAAGAAACCTAACACAAGATCGGAAAACATGGAGACTACAATGCCAAACTCAATACAAAATACGCAGTCTCCGTACGATTGCCATGTTTTTCCGAGATAAACTAGGGCAGGTAAATAGGTTCACTGAGGGCTTAATTTCATGCAGCGCTGAAGTAATCTTATTCCAGTGAATTTGCCAGGTGGATAGATTGTGCTTCTTCAGTCTGTCTTTTAGATCATTGCAGATTTGTACATTAAGTATGGTATCCATCGATGATGCAGCTTTTCTGGCAAGGCAATCGGCTTTTTCGTTACCACTAATCCCAACATGGGATGCTACCCATAATAAAGTGACTTTTGTATTTTGATTTATAAGAAGCTGATAAATGTGATGAATATCTTGGACAAGAGGATGGTTGGTGATTATTAGAGTTCGGATTTAAAAGCATAAAGAAACGCAAAAAAAGCGATTAAAAAGCATAACAGTTTTACGAAAAAAAGGATTTCATTATACAAAAAAGCATGAAAATAAGCATATAAATTTTGACAAACCATTTTTTTAAAGAAAATATATATATAATTATCTCTAGGTTTAGCTTTAGAACTAGTAAAGACCTATTATAAATTTAATAACAAAATAGAATAAACAAAAAAAAATAGATTACTGAAACAAAAATGCTTTAACTTAATTTTATCTACACGCTTTAGATGAAGGAAAACATATCATTTTTGTTTAAAGCATGAAATAACTAATTACTCATTTAAATGTTCCATCGTAAAGTTTTAGCACCTATCACTCAAAACATTTTTGTATATCTAAAAGCTTCTTTCAACGTCCACACTGGTTATCGTTGCATACTTACACTTTGCCACTACTGCCGGATTCATATTTATATCTTCAACGTGTTCTCAATTTAAAACTGAAAATATTTTCTTCATCTATTGAAATCCTTCGTTTTTTGTTAATACATCTTTGAATTTTTTTTTTTTTTATTTAAATTAACGTGCATGTGACATCTATGGCCATTAGCACGAGTTACAGTTTACATGGTAATATTATAAATTACAAATTATAAATATATAGTTAACATTAGTAGTAGTTAACATAAGTAAAAAAAGATCAGTTAACAATAATTATATTTTGTTTAACAGTTGATTCTTCTCGAGGAATTTGATAACCTTGTTGATTTGGTCTGTACTGTTGAGGAGATCTTTGAAGTTAGGACTAATACCAAGCTGTTGGCGTTACGGGTATGTCCTATACGCAGTCTTCGTAAGATTGCCATGTTTTTCCGAGATAAACTAGGGCAGGTAAATAGGTTCACTGAGGGCTTAATTTTATGCAGCACTGAAGTAATTTTATTCCAGTGAATTTGCCAGGTGGATAGAGTGTGCTTCTTCAGTCTGGCTTTTAGATCATTACAGATTTGTACATTAAGTATGGTATTCATCGATGATGCAGCTTTTTTGGCAAGGCAATCGGCTTTTTCGTTACCACTAATGCCAACATGGGATGGTACCCATAATAAAGTGACTTTTGTATTATTTTTAGAAAAGATCGGTATCATTGGTGTTGGAGGTACATGAATTATTGGATGAAAGGCTTGCAACTTCGTCAGCGTCTACGGGATTTAATGTGATCTTAAGCTTTTCAGATAATCTTGTAATTCGATTTTTAAGCGATCTATCAGATACAGCTTGATATATTTGCGTAAGGTCTTCTAAAAGAGACTTAATGTTTGTGGTAAAGTTATGAGCTTCTTTGAGAGGATCACTGCTACCAAAGGAATTTTCCAGGAAGGCAATAAGCTGTAATGCTGTCAAAGAAAATCTCTCTGGGTTAGCACTAATTAATTGTTCAATAGTTGATTGAGCAGAGGGAGTAATTTTACCAAGTTCTTTGTCATCAGTTTTTAATTTCTTTTTAGGAGCTGTTTTAGGAGTTGCAAAGGCTGTGGGAGATTTATCATTTATAGGGTTTAAGTCTGGGGGGTTATCAGTAGGTAACCGATAAAGTGGGTGATTCGAGACTTGTGTCGGTAGAATAAGTTCTTTTGATGCAAGGATTTGAAGGTAAGGACACTGACATTAGAGACTGTTCATTTGGAATTATTAAGTCGTTATTAGTTGGATTGATTTCTTCTTTTGAGGAGGAGGAAGGACGAGACATAGTAGAAGGAGTTTCAAATGGGATTAGGCTAGAAGTTGTATTTTGAGAAAGATTGGTAGATATTTCTTGAGGGATAGAACAGGAGTCTGCAGTGTGTCCAGGTTGTTTACATAAGAAACATTCAAGTTTATCCGAAGTGATAAAGATTCTATTATTGTTATTTTCATGCGATATTAAAATTGAGGTATTTAATTCAAAGTTTTCTTTATCCGGTATAATATAGATAGAGCGTCGAAAACTGAAAATGTGAGCGTATTCGTCCTCAGGTGAGCCGCATCGGATAAAAGAGATAGGAGAAGCAAGTTGTAATCGAAATTCTTCTTTAAGTGCTTGCTCTATGAGTGAATTCGGGATCGAAGGGCTCACGTTGGACAGTAGTAGCCTCTTTGCAGGTGTAATAAGTCTGCGAATAGGTACTGTTTGATTTCTAACAGTAATGGTCGGATAATTTTGCAGAAGATTATCCACTACGGATAAGGAAGAAAGATATATGCATATACGCTGGTTAGAAATTCGTGAAGCAAAGGTTATTTCTTTAGGGGTAACAATTTCGCCGATTGCCTTGATGTATTCAAATAGCACGACGTCAGGAAGAGCGTTCATAACAATGGCGAAACTTCTACTGGGACATGATATTGCTGTTGTAGGTTTTTTTGGTGTGATTTTTGTTACTGCGGCGAAGCTGGGTTGTACTGTTTGTGATGATGTTTGAGATGATGTTGATGCCATAATTTGATTTTAATATTCTGGATGCCAAAATATTAAATATGTATGGCCAGTAAGAACTGGCCTAATTTTTTGGTTGTCGATATTTGCTGTTAATTAAAAATCGTCTTACCAGTATTTTTGTTGGTAAACACAGCACATTAACTAACTAGTTTTTATATGATACAGTATTAGCAGAGACGATAAGCGAGGAGTACTTTACTCGTTGGCTTCTGAAATGGGAATCTCTTTGAATTTTGTTAATACTATCTGACCAATTTTTCCAGGGATACCTTCCATCTTTTTTCAAAACTGTTTATTTTTTGGATCGACTCAACTAATGACATTTGTTTTTTCTCCAAATATTTTATTGTTTCACTTACAGAACAAAAGTTGCTATTTTATCGATTTGCTAGCAGTCTCTTCAAGTTCCAATACGAAATTTTTAAAATTTTCGAGAGATTCGGCGTAGTATAAAGCTGCACTTAACCATCTACCCCACCGAGTTAACACTGGTTCCGGTGGTAAAGGAATGTTAGGGAATGTGTCTCCAAAAAATTGCACCTTAAAAGAGCTTTACTGAAATTTTTTTCCATTTTTTATCAACTCATTAACAAGTGGAAATTGCAGCCGTATGGTCTCAACAACGCGATTCAGGCCGTGTGTGCGCTAGACACGTACAGTGAATTAGATTTGGATAAAACACTTTAAGATTTGATGCCATTTTGATCATATATGGTGCAGAGTCGAAAAGCATTAATACTATTTTGTTGGTGGGCACAGCCTCGGGAAGATAAAAGTTTGTTAAAGCGTCATTTACGAATCTTGGAACTGTATTATTTATTGCTCCTAGTTCTTTTTAGCACACTAAATAACCCTTCGTCAAGATTTCTGCGTGAAGTACACATATGAAGTAATTAGCGACGTATCTTCCACAAATATACATAGCCTCGTCCACGGCAAACCAGATGCAATTGTGTCCCACTAGTGTTTTTCTTTTTTTCTGGATTTATTTTAAATGCAATTCACATACCTTTTCGCAGAGTATTTTTATCCGGCACATGTCTTCGATACGTTTCCAAAAATGATTTAAAACTTTCATTTTGCAATTTATTTAAAGGGAGACCAATTCAAAATTGCACTACATAGATCAAAATTAAATTTCTGCTGTTCGCAAATGCAAAAATGATAATAATAATATATAAGAAAGCACCAAATAAGCACAAAAATTCAAAAAAGGCATATTAATTTAAAAAAAAAAGCAAAAAAAGCATAAAAAAGGGCTGTCAAAATGACTTATTTTTGCATATTTCGTTCTTATTTAAAAAGAAAATAATCCTGCTTGTATTATTTACCATAAGCATTATGCTCAGAAATCCGGACTCTAGTGATTATAGTATTGATGGAGTGTATAGAGTAAAGTGAATCAGTACATATGGCTATGTGTGTTTTTGGATATTTTTGAGCATGTTTGAAAGCACACAAGATAGCTAGCAGTGTGTCAGTGTGAATACTACAAAGGAGAAATTTTACAGAGTTCGATAGGCTTTTGAAGAATAGTTAGAGAATATCCAACTCCACTTTCAGATTTTGACGCGTCAGTGTAAAGAACTATGTTATATTTATTTTTGTTTATAAATTCTAGAAAGAGATTTCTTAATGTGTTAACACTGACGTCTTCCTTGTTAAATTTCGTGAGGGACATATCAGGATGAGGGAGTAGGTTGGTCCAATAGGGATTATTGGAGAATGGTAGAGTTCTGGTTTCAGACATATTTATATCTTTTAATAACGACTGTAGAAGATGAGGAAAAGGATGTATAATTAAGTTACAAGGAACATTGTTATGAGGTTGATGTGATGATGTAATTAAAGGATACACTGGATTGGAGGGATTGGAAGAAATTGCAGCGGCATAGGAGGAAAACAGGTATTTTCGTCTAAGCCACAGAGGAGGTTCATTAGCTTCACAGTAAAGACTTTCTGCCGGACTGGAACGAAATGCTCCAAGACATAGGCGGATAGCCGTGGTGTGCACTGTATTTAGTGAATTTAGGTTTGACTTAGATGCAGACATATAGATGAAACATCCAAAGTCAAGTTTTTTATAAAAGCATATATGTTGCCAGTGAGGTTACATTGAAAAATTTTGTCGAGAATTGCGTTTCTTGAGATGGTGGCAAATGCGCCTTCTATATCGAAAATTGTTGCTATCAGATCTTATTTGCTATTAATCGCGTTAGATATATGGGTTTGAAGTAGTACAAAGTTATCTCTTGTGGAGCGCTCTCTTTGGTAGCCAGATTTTTCCTGTGATTGTATTTTTCAAAATACCATACAAGACGTTTGTTGATCATTTTTTCCATTAATTTGCACATAGTGCATGTGAGGGAGATGGGTCTGTAAGATTGTGGAAAACTAGTTGGCTGATTTGGCTTGAGTATAGGTATAACAATAAACTTGCTCCATTGAGATGGAAATTTATGTGAGCTCCAGATTACATTGTATAAAGTTAGGAGTTTTTTAAGACCATAATTAGACAAGTGCTTTAGAAATGCATAAGGAATATCATCGGGCCCAGCTGCGGTGTTTCTGTTATTAGCTAAGGCAGATATAATCTCATGGATAGTGAAAGGAGAATTAAGGAGTCTACTATGTTCAGAAGATATCAGGTTATTTATGTGTAGATTTATTTCATGATGAGACATATTAATATGATTTGTTTTGTTTCTGAACTTATCTTCGAACTGTTTAGCAAAGGTGTTAGGAATAAGTTCATGTAAAGTGATCTCTATACCATTTTAAATTAAACGAGTAATTTTATTATTAGTTTTATGGCCTTGAATTTGTCGTATTTTTTTCCAAATTTGGCTAGGATTGGAATTTTCATTAATGGATGATACGTAGTCATGCCAGGATGATTTTTTGCTTTTTTTACTATATGTTTGGCTTAGGCTTTAAATTTTTTGTAATTTATTAAATTTTCAAGGCTTCTGTTTTTTTGGTACTTGTTTAGAGCTTTTTTTGGATAGACAAATTGCCTCTTCACAAGAAGAGTTCTACCAAGGAACTGCCTTATGATTTGGAGAGAATGTTGTTTTGCCGATGTGAATCTTAGCAGCCGAGAGAATTGTCTCTGATATTGACGTTAATAGGTAGTCAACATCATTGGTTGTCGGATGTTCATTTTCGAGCAAGAGAGTATCAATAGATTTTGAATATTCTGACCAGTTAGCTTTATTTAAGCACCAATAACTTTTGGAAGATACAGCTCCACTACAGTTGTTGGAAATTATTATAGGATAATGATTGCCGTCAAAGATATCATCAGCTGTTTGCCAGGATAGAAAAGGTGCTGATTTAGGGTCACTAATACTAAGGTCAATAGCGGAGAATGATCTAGAGGAAATGTTAAAGTGAGTATTAGATCCTGTGTTAAGAAGACATAAGTTTGTGCAGTTAAGGATATTTTTAACTATTTTTCCACGACCAAATGTAGATTTTGAACCCCACATACTGTTATGCGCGTTAAAGTCTCCTGTGAGTATAAACGGCTGTGGTAGCTGGAATATAAGGTCTAGGACCTCTTCCTCTTTTAAAGGATGATTTGGGGGAATATATATGGAGCAGGTAAAGAGAAGGAAGTTGAACTTACAATTAAAGAAAGAAAACTACAGTACCTCGGACATGTGATGCGGGGCGAGAAGTATGGCATCCTGCGACTCATAATGCAGGGAAAGATAGATGGCAGAAGAAGCATCGGCAGAAGACGAATTTCATGGCTGAAGAACCTGAGAGAATGGTTTGGATGCAGCTCAAAACAACTATTTAGAGCTACTGCCTCAAAAATTTAAATAGCTATGATGATTGCCAACCTCCGTAGCGGAGATGGCACCTGAAGAAGAAGAAGATATGGAGCAGATAATAAGCTTATTAGTATAAAATGTAATTATGGCAATTGCCTCAATATTCGTTGTTAAATGTAGCATTGTTGAGTAGATTTCACTGGAAGCAAAAATTGATGCACCTCCACTAGCTCTGATGTAGTTCGTCCTAATGAAGTGGTATCCTTCAAAGGATTTAGGGTGAGGAATATTATTTGTGGTAAAATTAGTTGCTTTTAGACAAATAAAATCTGGATGGTAAATTGATGTAAGGTATTGTATGTGTTCGAGGCGCGGATAATATCCGTTGCAATTCCATTGTAAAATAGTGAAAATATAGTTTTTATTTTTAGAAAAGATCGGTTTCATTGGTGTTGGAGTCACGTGAATTGTTGGACGTAAGGCTGGCAACTTCGTCAGCGTCTACGGGATTTAATGTGATCTTTAGCTTTTTAGATATTCTTGTAATGCGATTTTTAAGCGATCTATCAGATATAGTTTTATATATTTGCGTAAGGTCTTTTATAAGAGACTTAATATTGGTGGTAAAGTTATGAGCTTCTTTAAGAGGATCACTGCTATCAAAGGAATTTTCCAGGAAGGCAATAAGTTGTAATGCTGTCAACGAAAATTTTTCTGGATTAGCACTAATTAATTGTTGAATAGTTGATTGAGCATAGGGAGTAATTTTACCAAGTTATTTGTCATCAGTTTTTAATTTCTTTTTATTAGTTGATTTAGGAGTTGCAAAGGCAACTAGATTGAGAATTTATAGGGTTTAAGTCTGGGTGGTTAGCAGTAACCGATAAAGTGGGTGATTCGAGATTTGTGTCAGTAGAATAAGTTCTTTTGATGCAAGGATTTGAAGGCAAGGACACTGACATTAGATACTGTTCGTTTGGTTTGTTAAGTCGGTATTAGTTGGATTGATTTCTTCTTTTGAGGAGGAGGAAGGAAGAGATATAGTGGAAGGAGGTTCAAATGGGATTATGCTACAGGTTGTATTTTGAGAGGGATTGCTAGATATTTCTTGAGGGTGAGGACAGGAGTCTGCAGTGTGTCCAGATTGTTTACATAAAAAACATTCAAGTTTATCCGAAGCGATAAAGATTGTATTATTAGTATTTTCATGCGATATTACAATTGAGGTATTTAACTCAAAGTTTTCTTTATCCGGTATAATATAGATCGAAATATAATATACGTCGAAAACTGAAAATGTGAGCGTATTCGTCGTCAGGTGTACCGCATCGGATAAACGAGATAGGAGAAGCAAGTTGTAATCTAAGTTCGTCTTTAAGTGCTTGCTCTATGAGTGAATTCGGAATTGAAGGGCATACGTTGAAAAGTAGTAGCCTCTTTGCAGGTGTAATAAGTCTACGAATAGGTATTATTTGATTTCTAACCCGTTCCGTTCTACCCTATATTATGTATAATAATAGTCCGTTCTACCCTATATTATGTATAATAATTAAGTGGTATGAATTAAACATTATTTTTAAATGTTTTTAAATATGTTAATAAAAACTGAAACAAAACGTATCCATTTCAAAGAATATATATGCAACAATAAAAACCATAATACAATTTATGTAAAAAGTATGTATAACCACAAAAAAATTACAGATATATTTTTTTTTATAAAACATTGTAGTGTGCCAATCTAAACCAGCTAACTAAAAGCTAACAAAATATTATTATTTAATTTCGGTTGGACAATCGTGTTTGATCTGTAATAAACGAGTTTGTGTTTGTAATTATCAATATGTGGTATTTGCAAATAGAAATAAATTATGTCAAAATATATTGTATTTTTGTTGTACTTAATATGCAAATAACTAGTTATTTGATATTTACCGTTAAAGTTGAAAGGACGTTAAAGCTAAAGTTCATTTTATAACTTTCCACGGCAATGGCGTCACCATATTTGAATTTTTTTTGAAAATATGTCTGTAGTACACACTTTTCCCTTCAAATGTGGGAAGTGTGTCTACGATTTATTTTTTAGCCATGAATCAATAGAAATGGAATCTGGATAAGTATGTTCTTTAAAAGGGGAAAAACCATTTAAATGTGCAAAAAAGTTTTAAAGTTCAACACAGAATGCCGATGGTACTTGATTTTAAATGCACGTCTCGCATAAAATGCGCACTTAACGTTAGGTTCAGATAGAATGACACTTTTCTAGTTAACCCTGTAAGCGCCCTTGTTGCTCTCAAGCAACGTTAACTTCAAACTGTTAAATTTCCATATACATCGAATTTTACCACAGTAGGACGGTGTGGTATGCAAGCGACAACCGTTCGTTTATGATTTCGGCATGTGCGCCATCTGTATTAAGATATTTTAACTTAGTAACCATCATTTTAAGTGTGAGATTTCAACAGCAGTGCTGCAGTGCCGACATTGATAGTTAAGGAGAAATGAATAGAGAAAGGGCGACATTTGATGAGTATTATCATTTATCTTCTAAAATAATAATTATCATGCCCCCTTAAAAAAATTCTAGAACATTTTCGGATGTCTTTAGAAACATTAGACTAAATTCAGCAAAGTATAACTTAAATTAATAATTATTTATTAATTTTTCCACATCCATATCGCTCGTTGGACATGCGACTACTGGCGATGTAATCAAATATTCTTGAAAACCAAACCAAAGCGCATACTAGCCGCTACTAGCATCGCATCCCATCGCACTAAATCGCGCGCTATTTGAACAAGTTGCTTAAGTGCACGTTCGCATACACTGCTATGGTGTGACCAGCAATGCGATGCTATGCTATGAGATTATATAAAACACTTGTATCTTAAGCACCTTGTTCAAATAGCGCGCGATTTGGTGCGATGCGATGCTAGTAGCGGCTAGTATGCGCTTTGGTTTGGTTTTCAAGAATATTTTATTCCATCGCCAGTAGTCGCATGTCCAACGAGCGATATGGATGTGAAAAAATTAATAAATAGTCTAATGTTTCTAAAGATATCGGAAAATGTTCCCGAAATTTTTAGAAGGCATAATAATTATAATTTTAGCAAATGAATAATAAAACCCCCTAAATGTCGCCCTTTCTCTATTCATTTCTCTATTCATTTCTCTATTCTCATCCTAAATTTATCAGGATACAAAATTAGTTTAGCAAATAAATGATGAAACTCTCCAAATGTCGCTCTTTCTGTATTAACTTTATGAACTCATTTATGTACGTTTTCTATTTAGACACATTTTGAAAATATTGTACTTTAACAATGAATTTTCTGTCAATATATAGGGTGTCAATTTAAGTTGCCACCCCTATAATTTGGTCCCTATAGAAAATCTAAAAATATACAAAAACACGTCAAATTTATTTGTGAGGGGGACATTTTATAGACCAGTTTTCAACTAAATTACACTATCCCTCTAGCGGGGGAGGACACAACCCCCAAAATCTTTAACGGGAAGGGGGTTGAGTGATACCTCATTTTAAAAGTCGTTCGATTACCTTTTCAAGATTACCACATACATTATATTTCTTTTCAATAATTTTAATGTTTTTTATAATTAATTTTAATAATTAAATATCGAGTTCAGAACTCCAAACATTTTTTTGGAGTATTGAACTCTAAATTGATTTTTTTTGGGGGTGTTGAAGTACTTAGAATATTTTTTTGAAGTATTTTTGGAAAAATCAAGTAAAACCGTAAATATATTAAGTATAAAGTTCAGAACGCCAAAATTTGTTAGAGTATTGAGTCCAAGATTTTCCAAAAGTACTGAAAAGAAATATAAGGCATGTGGTATTTTTGAAAAGGTAATTTAATGACCTTCAAAATGAGGTATCACTCAACCCCCTTTCCATTAAAGATTTTGAGGGTTGTGTCCGCCCCCGCTATAGGGTTGATGTAATTTAGTTGAAAACTGGTCTACAAAATGTCCCCCTCACAAATAAATTTGACAACTTTTTGCATATTTTTAGATTTTCTATAGGGACCAAATTATAGTGGGTGGCAACTTTTCAAATTGACACACACTATAATTCAGTTTTCTTTCCATCGTCACGTCCGACACAGAAAGGACTACGGTGGCAACTAGCTCACAAACATATCTTTGTATGGAAACACCCACAGATAATTGCTTGCTCTGTAACGCATAGCATAGCATAGCATCGCATCGTATGTGAACGTGCACTAAGATATAAGCGTTTGATATCATCGCATAACATAGCAACGCATCGCTGAGAGCGTCATAGCGGTGTATGTGAACGTACACTCAGGGGCGGCTCGTGATAGTACAAGATGGTGAGGTACACTACACTTGAGGATTATTATTATTATGGTTAGATTTTCTTTAATAGCCGGAAGGTCGATTTTGTGACGTCATAACGTCACAGAACGGCACCGTATTTATTTTAAGGCTTGCAAACGATATTAAATAACAATTTTATTCGCAAAAGAATAGCTACGAAAGTTCTAAGTCTCTAACAGGTTCATACTCATAGTAGCTGTTTTTTTAGCTAAAAATAATAATTAATATGATACCACATATCAAAACAGCATGAATCAGATGTTTCGTCGTTGGCTCATCAGCGTTGAACACTTGAACAGCCATATTAAGCAAAATTTACATTATATACTACATGAAAACAACGGACAACTGATTCCAGTGGCGTAACTGGGGGGGTTGGGGGTTATAAGCCTTAAATGCCTTAAATCCTTAAATCCATACCCCCAGAGACCCACCAGTTGTAGCCCCCTTAGGATCATTCTGGTTTGGCCGTTGACTGATTCTGTTATTATTAATCACTTGCCAAAATGAAATTATGGTACGCAAACAATATACCTGCAAACACGTGATAATTTCATTTTAGAACCAATTTTATTATATTGTAAATGTATTGCATATATGCAAATAGAAACAAGCAAGTAAGCAAATTACGGTTATATTATAAGATTTATGTTAAATAAACTAAGGGTTAAATTTTATTTTTTTGTATTACGAGGAAAACGAAAAGCCCTAGATACAAAGTTTACTACTTTTTAAACAATTAGAATAATTGAAATAAAAATATAATAAACAATATTTTAAATCCAAGACTTTTCGTTAATAAACTGCTTTCTGGCTGCATCGCATATCTCCGGATTTTACAATATATAATCACATAGAGACGACGAAATAGGAGAAAGCAAATAGAGGACACTTAGGCCACGCATTTACCTTCTCTTCGTCTAGGAAAAGGACCGAAAGACAGTTTCTAAATACTCACAAATTGAGTAAAAATGAAAAAGATAAAAAAGGGTTCAAGGCAGGTTTTGTTTATATTCGATTCAGAGTTGGACCACCATCTCCATATAGTAACTATTTCAGCATCCTTATGCATCACCAGTGAAGATTATGCAGTCACAACTCTGAAGGGAATACAAACATTCTGCCTCTTTTAAAGCAAACCATCGCGATGCGATGAACCCGCCTTTTGAGACGCAAAACAGCGACATCTCTCGTATTACGAGGAAAACGAAAAGCCCTAGATACAAAGTTTACTACTTTTTAAACAATTAGAATAATTGAAATAAAAATATAATAAACAATATTTTAAATCCAAGACTTTTCGTTAATAAACTGCTTTCTGGCTGCATCCCATATCTCCGGATTTGACAATATATAATCACATAGAGACGACGAAATAGGAGAAAGCAAATAGAGGACACTTAGGCCACGCATTTACCTTCTCTTCGTCTAGGAAAAGGACCGAAAGACAGTTTCTAAATACTCACAAATTGAGTAAAAATGAAAAAGATAAAAAAGGGTTCAAGGCAGGTTTTGTTTATATTCGATTCAGAGTTGGACCACCATCTCCATATAGTAACTATTTCAGCATCCTTATGCATCATCAGTGAAGATTATGCAGTCACCTTTGAACCCTTTTTTATCTATTTATTTTTTTGGTTTTTTATTTATTTTATAAACAGCGTACTTAAAAGTAAATGAATTATTATGAACGAAATCATAATTTCTAATTTTTGTATTAATTTATTTATTTAATCGACATTGGCAAATTACTTTCAGCCAGTCAGAGCATAATAACATATTCTAAACATCTATTGTATCTCTTATACTAATAGTAAGTACACGTAAATAGAACAAACTGCTCTAACAAACTACGTAAAACTGCAAAACCACGCTAGAGGCATATTTTTGCCTGCCTCTGAGAGGATACTTAATCCCGCTTCCAAAAATTATTCTCAGTCATGCTGCCGGCCGATCTCCGTCGGCTTCGTAATATGCTAGACGAGGTACCATCAGAGGCAGTGCCTCTAATGGTACCTTGTAGAGTAGGTATATCGGTGTGTTATGAAGAACGGGTCAGGGCCGTACTAATTTTTTTTATCATAAAAATAAAGTTAATAAAAAAAGTTTTATAATAAAAATTAAATTATTTATCAAAAAGTTAAATTGTATTTAAAGAATTATTGATGATGATATAACGAAAATAAAGTTATTTAGCAAATTTCAAACAGTTAAATTGTATTTAAAGAATTGCTGATGAAATAACGAAATAACGTAAATAGTCGATTGGTACACTGGTGAGGCACTGCCTCACCTGCCTCATAGGACCAGCCGCCACTGACGTACACTATTGTTTAAAAAATTAAAGTAAATAAATTTTAAGTTCACACAAATAAATAATCGATTATAGTCTAAGAGCTAGTGAACCCTCCGCGTAACGGTCTTCCTGTAAGGCTAGAAAGGCTATAGCGGGATAAGATGGTCAAAAATTGCACCAGGCTCGATTCAGTTTTGGGTTTAGCCATTCGAAAATATATAATTGAAAACTCACTCAGCCAAATTTTCAAGTCCCTAAGTGCACCGGGGGGTTCGCTATAGAAAAAAACGTGTTTTCTTGAAAACATTTTTTCCAGACGCTGTATCACTGCAAAAAATCTGAAAAAATTAATGAATGCGTATCTTAACAACACAAAGCTACTTAATTTTTTTCAGATTTTTAGCTTCAAAATTGAGCGCAGGAAATTTTTTTGAAATTTTCAAAAAAATTTTAGGTTATGTTGTAAATTTTTTGCCAACTTTAAAATATTGTTATTTTGTGTATTTTTTTCCATTCTTTCGAATGGCATAAGCATCATTATCATTTTCGACGTGGAAAATACCTAAAAATCGAAAAAACTGTTTTCTTTTGGCATTTTCTGAAGTTTTTGACTCATAAACTCAACAGCATACAGTTAAATTAATCATCATTTACATTTTTTATATGTATTGTTACATTTACAATCAAAATCAGCTATTATAACTTATTTTTTTTCTACAGCATGCTCAAAAACCCCGTTTTTTGGCGTTTTTACTAAATAGCCTCAGAAATCAGTAAAAAAAAATAATTCTGTTAACGTTTAAAAAATTAAAATTTTGTTGTTCTCGATAGAATGTAATACAATTAATACTTAAATAAATTATTTTTTTGTTTTGCACGATTGTTTGAATTTCATATACAGGGTGTTTCATTAATAATTGTCCATATAGTAACTGGAGAAACCTTAGCACAAAATACGAAGATTTAACGTAAAACACTTAAATAAAATGTGGTTCCTTACTGAGTTACAGGGTGTTTTATCTAAAAATTTAGAAACTATTTTTGCCCAGCATTTTCAAACTATTCGATGTATCCTTTTCATACTTGGCAGGTAGTATAAGTACTGTACAAACTACTAAATTATGTTAAACAACCGTTTCTGGCTATTACCAGAGGCGTACGACTGGGGAAAGTGAATGGTTGACCCTTTCCAAATTCTACGCCACTGGAGAAATTGCTATTTTAGTTCAATTTTTGGATTCTCCAATACTTTCTATGAAAATAATATACTCTTGATTCGTAACGATAAAGGCATTAGTTTTTGAGATCTTTGAAGTTAAAAATGAAACGACACGGTTATTTTGATTAATTTATTGTGTCGCTTCATTTTTAATTTCAAATATCTCGAATACTAATCATTTTATCGTTACGAATAAAGAGTATATTATTTACATAAAAAGTATTGCAAAATCAAAAAATTTCACTAAACTGGCAATTTCGTCAGTGGCGTAGAATTTGGGAAGGGTCAACCAGCCGCTATCCCCTGTCGTACGCCTCTGGTTGTAGCTAGAAACGTTTATTTATCTTAATTTAGTAGGGTGCATATTACCTACACTTTCTGCCAAGTATGATAAGGATACGCCAAATAATAATTTTTTAATTTTAATCATATGAATCATATCATAAATTAATCAAAATAACTGTGCCGTTTCATATTTAACTTCAAATATCTCGAAAACGAATGACTTTATCGTTACCAATGAAGAGTATATTATTTACGTAGAAAGTATTGGAGAATCTAAAAATAGCACTAAAATAGTAATTCCTCCAGTGGCGTAGAATTTGAGAAGGGTCAACCATTCACCATCCCCTGTCGTACGCCTCTGGTAGTAGCTAGAAACATTTGTTTATCATAATTTAGTAGGGTGTCTAGTAGTCGCACTTTCTGCCAAGTATGAAAAGTATATGTTGAATAGTTTTAAAATTCTGAGCAAAAATAGTTTTTAAATTTTTAGATAAAACACCCTGTAACTCAGTAAGGAACCACATTTTATTTAAGTGTTTTAGGTTAAATCTTCGTATTTTGTGCTAAGGTTTCTCCAGTTACTATATGGACAATTATTAATGAAACACCCTGTATAATAATATCGTCCCACTAAGGGTACCCTGCAATAGGCTTATAAAAAAAAATCAATTAATTAATTTTTTTAACGTTTTAACGTTTGAAAAATAAAATTTTTGTAGTATTCGATAGAAAATGTTGTCCCTTTATAAAAATGCTTGTTGCGGTTGTGATTTCCAAAGCGCGCTAAGGTTAAAAAAAACTCGGCACTTTGGTGCTGTACGCAAGGAAGCGCTTCTAGCCACGTTTTTGGAAAAAACTCAGTATAAACCAGTCCTCAAGTACCCGCCGTTGAAGCCACTATCTACTTACGTAATAAAAATATTTTTAAAATAATAAAATAAGAAAATCTACGGTTTCGTTTTGATTAAAAAATAAAAAAATAATAAATAAAAAAATATTTTTATTAAACTTTAATGAGGAATTATTATTTAAATAAATAATTATTAAATTATTTGAATTACTTAATTGATTAAATAGTGCAACCCAAAGAGTGCAGAGTGTTTAAAGGGATTAATAAATTAATTATTAAAAAGTTACTACACAATAATGAAATTACAAAATTCAAATTAATATACAGCATGGTGCCAAGAAAGGAATAAATTCGTTATTTCGTAAACTGGCGACTTTCGGAAAAATACCGAAACGGGTCGAGTGTGGTACGAGTGACGTCATCCATCTGGGTGTGATGACGTCATCGATGATTTTTTTAAATGAGAATATGGGTCGTGTGGCAACTCATATCAAAGGATATTCAGTTCTCTATTCATTATTATAAAGACTAACACAATTATTTATACAGGGTGACCAAAAAAAATTTGAATTAAATTAATTGACATAAAAAGAAGAATTTAAGTAATGTATTTATTTCAAAATATATTTTACTGCTGTTAGAAAACAGAAGAAAATATTTGAGATATAAACATTGCTTTTCACTTAAATTCAATGTTCAAGCCAGCTCCTGCCAACCACCTGCCTCTTGTTATTTAAGCGAAAAGCAATGTTTATTTTTTGAATAAACATTTTTTTTCCGTTTTCTGAAAGTAAAATATATTTTGAATTAAATAAATTACATACATTATTTTTTTTGGATATTAATTTATTTAAAAAAAATTTTGGTCACTCTGTATAAATAATAAGGGTAAAGTTTCCATTGTTTTCAATCTGTTGGGATGTAGAGTAATATTTTTGATGTTATTTTATGTACTATTAGATTGTAAACTTAGTCCTTTCTAATAATGGTAATGTTTATACTACTGAATAGAGAATTGAATAACCTTTCGAATAACCAAATTAGTAAAGTCCCAGTGATTGGCTGTGTACCATAGTTAAAAAACTTACACAGAAATAAAAAACTTCGGTTTGTATAATGGTATAAAATTCTATTAAAAAACTTTTAAAAAAGTCATCCAAATAGATTATAGAAAAACATCAGAACATTTTCTATCTAGTCAGATCATCTTCAGTGACATTCTGTTTAGTTACTGAAACTATAGTCTTCAAAATTACATAATTATTTATTAAAATTTCCCATATAAATAGTTAATCATAAAAATGCCAAAGGAAATAGCTTCAGAACAACATTAAAATTATACTTTTGAAATGCGGCACAATGTCGATATAAATGGATTTTACTAAAGCTCAAAAGCAGCATGGCTTCCCTGCTCGAAAAATTGAAGGGGTACTTGTCACAACGAGTTCAAGGTCAAGACGGAATTCGGCCTGTGTCACTCGTCTTGACTTGTCATTCCAAAAGTATAATTTTAATAAAATTTTTATTTTAATAAAATTATGTAATTTTAAAGACTAATATATCAACTAGTGGGCTAGTTTCAATTACTACACAGAATATCACTGAAGATGATTTGACTAGATCGAAAACATTCTGGACGTTCTTGGATGACTTTTTTAAAAGTTTTTTAATAAAATTTTATACCATTTTACAAACCAAAGTTCTTTACTACTATGGTTTTTCAAATAACCGTAATTCTCATTAAAAAAATTCATCGATTACGTCATCGCGCCCAGATGGATGACGTCACTACTAGTATGATATATATGCCAAAAAATCACAATTAAAAAATCGACCTCTTTCGGGATTTTTCCTTAGAGTCGACAGTTTAATAAATAACGAATTTATTCCTTTCCTTTTCATCATACTGTATATTAATTTGAATTTGAATTTTGTAATTTCATGAGTACGTAGTAACTTTTTAATAATTAATTTATTAATCCCTTTAAACACTGCACTCTTTAAGTTGCACTATTTAAGCAATAGTAATTTAAATAATTTAGTAATTTATTTATATAATAATTCCTCATTAACGTTTAATAACACGATTTTTATTACGTAAGTAGTTAGTGACTTCGACGGCAGTACTTGAAGAGTGGTTTTTTTTGTATCGAACACTACAAAAATTTTATTTTTTAAACTTTAAAAAATTTTCCTTATTAACGTTTAATAACACGATTTTTATTACGTAAGTACATAGTTAGTGACTTCGACGGCAGTACTTGAGGAGTGATTTTTTTGTATCGAACACTACAAAAATTTTATTTTTTAAACGTTAAAAAAATTAATTTATTGATTTTTTTTATAAGCCTATGGCAGGATACCCGTAATGGTACGATATGATTATATATGAAATTCAAATAATCGTGCAAAACAAAAAAAAATTTATTTAAGTATTAATTGTATTACATTCTATCGAGAACAACAAAATTTTAATTTTTTAAACGTTAAAAGAATTATTTTTTTTACTGATTTCTGAGGCTATTTAGTAAAAACGCCGAAAAACGGGGTTTTTGAGCATGCTGTAGGAAAAAAAAATATTTCTAATAGCTGACTTTGATTGTAAATGTAACAATACATATAAAAATGTAAATGATGATTAATTTAGCTGTATGTTGTTGAGTGTATGAGTCAAAAACTTCAGAAAATGCCAAAAAAAACAGTTTTTTCGATTTTTAGGTATTTTCCACGTCGAAAATGATAATGATTCTTATGCCATTCGAAAGAATGGAGAAAAATACAAAAAACAACAATATTTTAAAGTTGGCAAAAAATTTACAACATAACCTAAAATTTTTTTGAAAATTAAAAAAATTTTTACTGCCCTCAATTTTAAAGCTAAAAATCTGAAAAAAAATCAGGCAGCTTTGTGTTGTTAAGATACGCATTCATTAATTTTTTAAGATTTTTTGCAGCAATGGAGCGTCTGGAAAAAAATGTTTTCAAAAAAACACGTTTTTTTCCATAGCGGACCCTCCGGAGCACCTAAGGATTTGAAAATTTGGCTGAGTGAGTTTTCAATTATATATTTTCGAATGGCTAAACCCAAAACTGAATCAAGCCTGGTGCAATTTTGACCATCTTATCCCGCTATAGCCTTTGTATAGTGATAATTCATAGCACACCAAGGATAAAAACCATGACCTGGCAGGCATCAGCCCTGCACGTGTATCTACCAAGTGAATCGAAAAGTGCATAGTTAAAGGAAAAAAACTTTCACCTGTAAAGTTTAAATTTAAGTATGTGTTTGAGTCAGCCATTTAGAAGAAATGTGTACAATGACAGGCGATTCTGAACAGCATAAGACCTTATTATCAACTTTCATACTAAAGTAAGTTAGACTAAATCGACCTATTTTAACCTCAGTAATCTACGGTCAAGCTATGGCCCATTCGGTACCAAATAGCCTGTATATAATTGAAAAAAATCCAGATAAATGGATTGGCCACCGTCCCGAGATAGATCTTATTTCCCCGAGCTATAATTAATTTTAATTTTGGATAATGCAATAATCTCTGCAAACCTTATTAGTAAACTCAATGTTAAATATAGCAATTAATTAACCAAATTTTTATCCAATGTTGTTCTATTTAAATTTAGTGGTATGTTTTTATCAGTAGAATTAGTTTATGTTAATAGCCGAAGAGCTAGTAAACCCTCCAAGTAACGTTCTTCCTGTAAGGCTACAAATTTGTATAGTGATAATTCATAGCACACCAAGGCTAAAAACCATGACCTGGCAGGCATCAGCCCTGCACGTGTATCTACCAGGTGAATCGAAAACTGAATGGTTTAGGGAAAAAAACTTTCTCCTGTAAAGTTTAAATTTAATTATGTGTTTGAGTCAGTCATTTAGAAGAAATGTGTACAATGACAGGCGATTCTGAACAGCATAAGACCTTGCCAGGCCAAGGGAAAGATTAAGGTTTTTTCCTAAAATTATTTTTTTTTGCATCGAACAAAGTTTTTTTAGGTTTTTTGAATCATTCGAAGCAGAAAAGGTCTTTAGTGACTTTTCTCTTATTTGACGTATAAGCGATTAAAAATTTAAAAATTGCGAAATAGGCCATTTTTAACCCTGAATCGGACATTTAACTAAAAATTTCAATGTAACCAAGGTAGGTAGATCTTATTTAAACATTGATTGATGAAATCCCGAAGAGTTTTTTGCAATACAATATCGAAATCCCTTTGTTTTTTAATTGCTAATCAAGCGGGCGCGACACTGTGGTATAAGTGAGGACGTCTGAGTTTGCATAAATTCATTATCTCGAGAATGGGCAAATTTGAAGAGAAATCCTCAGACAGGTCGATTTTATTTTTAAATTAGGACTTTTTGGTCTACATATAATATTAGTGACGTCATCCATCTGGGCGTGATGACGTAGTCGATGATTTTTTAAATGAGAGTAGGGGTTGTGTGATATCTCATTTGAAAAGTTATTTAATTCTCTATTCAGAAATTTTAAAACTAACATAATTATTTATACAGGGTGTACAAAATTTTTTTTCTTATTTTTGTGTAAATTAATTTAATAAAAAAAATTTTTTGTACACCCTGTATAAATAATTATGTTAATGTTTATATTACTGAGTAGAAAATTAAATATCCTTTCAAATGGGCTATCACACAACCCTTACTCTCATTTAAAAAAATCATCGATAACGTCATCACGCCCAGATGGATGAGGTCACTTGTATTATATACAGCGTGTCTACTTAAGTTGGAAACATATGGGAAACTTTTTTATTATTAATTTTACGAAAAAAAGTTATTCTTTATAAAAAGTTCTGCATGCCCCAAAACCTAATATTCAATCATCAGATATCAAATTTTCTCAATATTATACGAAGTATGTCAAAAAATATGAATTTCGGTCAAGGATAAAGTACCTTTATTTCTCTCAATATCGAAAATTCTTATGATAAAAAGTTGTTTGGAATTAAAAACTAAGATCAAATATGCAATTACATGCTTCTAATTGAAAAAAAAATTTCTCAAAGTTATGGTACCCAACATCGTTTTTAATTATTACAAATATGATAACTTGTTTATTATTCATTTTATGACAAAAAGTTATTCTTCATAAAAAGCTTTGAATGGTCCAAAATCTAAGACACAACCATGATATATCAACTTTTATTAATTTTATACGAGATGTGTCAAAAAATATGAAATTCGCTCAAGATTATAGTACCTTTATATTTCACAATATTTCAATTAGAAGGATGTTATTGCATATCGAAACATAGTTTTTAATTCTAAACAACTTTTTTAATAGCCGTTTTCAATATTGTGAAAAATAAAGGTACTTTACTCTTGAATGAAATTCATATTTTTTGACATACCTCGTATAAAATTAATAAAATGTGATATCTGATAGTTGCATCTTCGGCCTTAGGACATACAGAGATTTTTATAAAGAATACCTTTTTTTCGTAAAAGTAATAATAAAAGAGTTATCGTATGTGTAATAAATAAAAACGAAGTTAGTATCAATAAATTTGAGAAAAATTTGGAAAATATTTTTTTTCAATTAGAACCATGTAATTGCATATTTGATCTTAGTTTATATTTCCAAACAACTTTTCATAATAAGAATTTTCGATATTGAGAGAAATAAAGGTACTCTACTCTTGAACGAAGTTCATATTTTTTGACATACCTCGTATAATATTGAGAAAATTTGATATCTGATGATTGAATCTTAGGTTTTAGAGCATGCAGAACTTTTTATAAAGAATAACTTTTTTTCGTAAAATGCATAACAAAAAAGTTTCCCATATGTTTCCAACTTAAGTAGACACGCTGTATATGCCAAAAAGTCCTAATTTAAAAATAAAAAACGACCTGTCTGAGGATTTCTCTTCAAATTTGCCCATTCCCGAGATAATGAATTTATGCAAACTCGGACGTCCTCACTTATACCACAGTGTCGCACCCGCTTGATTAGCAATTATTGAAAAATAAAGGGGTTTTCGATATTGTATTGCAAAAAACTATTCGCAATTTCATCAATCAATGTTTAAGGAATATCTACCTGCCTTGGTAACATTGAAATTTTTAGTTTAATGTTCGATTCGGGGCTAAAAATAGCCGATTTCGCAATTTTTAAATGTTTAATCGCTTATATGTAAAGCTCGGATTATAGGCAAAATGCCTTTTTTGCCTATTTTGCCTATTATAATTGTTTTTTGCACTTTTTGCCTTTTTTCGTAAATTCCGCCTATTTGTGCCTTTTTAAAATTTTCATGGTACTACCCATGATATTATTCTATTACTAAATCATTCTATAATAAAATTTTGGGTCAATAATAAAATATCAATGGTTTGTTTATATAACAGATTTCTAGGAAAATGTACCTGATCGAGACTTGAGGGTTAACTATTTGGAAGTCCCTAAGCTTTATTAGTTTATTATCAGTTGTACAGTCGGTTACTGTATCAGAGTTTAGTCACAAATTGCTATATCCTAGTTTAGTTTTGTTGCGTATACCGAAAAGCAAAGAACACGTTTTAAAACGTGTGAAAAGATGACACCTAAATTAAGGCTATGGATCGCACCTTATTCGGAACTTTCTCTAGAAGAAGATGGAGCATTTTGTAAACCATGCGGCAAATCGGTAAGTTTTATTTTTTCTCTTATTTTCTCGTCCCACAACATAACTAAATTCTAAAGCGGTTTTAGAATTCTAATTCTTTTTTTTTTAATTCTCAGATTTCAAGTAGAAAAAAGTACTTTATTGACCAACATTGTGGAACCCCACTTCATAAACGTAATTTGGAAAAATTAAATTCCTCTAAGTTAGCCCAAATATCTCTGCGGGATAGTTTAAGCAGTTCAAAAAAAAGGAGGAAGACGCATTTAAATTTGATTTATGCCAGATGATGATTGCATCCAACATTCCTCTATATAAAGTTAATAACCCTAGTTTTAAATGCTTTTTCGAAAAATATCTTAATAAATCCTTACCGGACGAGAGTACATTGAGAAAACATACTGTGGAAAAATGTTATGTGGAATGTATTTCAAAAATTAAGCGGGAGTTAGAGGGCAATTTTTTGTATATTATCGTGGATGAAACGACAGATGTATGCGGCAGGTATATAGCTAATTTAATGATTGGAATTTTGAACGAAAACTTTGCGAGAAAACCTTATTTAGTTGCCGTTAAAGAATTGGAAAAAAGAAACAATTTAACAATAAGTCGATTTATACAAGATAGTTTAACAAACCTCTTTTTACCCAACCCTATACCAGTGAATAAAATAGTTTTAATGCTTTCAGATGCTGCGGCATATATGTTGAAAGCTGCTGTTAATTTAAAGATTTTTTATCCTAATTTAATTCATTGCACTTGTGTAGCCCACGGGGTAAATAAAATTGCTGAAGAAATAAGAAATCTGTTTCCGTTGGTAAATAATTTTATAAATTTTATGAAAAAAGTTTTTGTAAAGGCTCCGTTGAGGGTGCAAATATATAAAGAAAGACTTCTCGGTGTCCCTTTGTCACCTAAACCAGTAATTACAAGGTGGGGAACCTGGCTCGAAGCAGTTTTTTTTACTTTGAACACTGCAATGAAATAGAATTAGTTATGTCAGAATTTGATGATGATATTTCCGAAGCCATTCGAGAAGCAAAAAAAATATTAAAAAATCCCAAATTGAAACAGGAACTCGCTTATATCAATGACAATTATAAATTAATAGTTACCACAATTACCTTATTAGAAAAACAAGAGATAAATTTATGTGAGTCAGTAAAATTAATAGATAATTTAAAGACGAAAATTAAATCGGCACCTGGAAGTAACGGTCAATTAATTTAAAAAAAAATGAAATATGTTTTCGAAAAGAATGAAAGTTTTTCGTTTTTATCTAATGTTGCTAAAGTTTTGAATGGGACATTTTCCGAGGAATTACAAGTTGTGCCAGATTTATTATCCGCTCTGAAATATGCTCCAATTACATCTGTCGATGTCGAACGTTCGTTTTCAATGTACAAATTAATTTTAAGTTATCGAAGACATAGTTTTAAGACCGAAAATATTGAAAAACATTTAGTTGTTTCTATTAATGATAAAATTTTAAGTAGTTATAAATAATAAGTTATATTCCTTTATTGCCTATATTTTGCCTAAATGTTAATATTCCTGCCTTTTTTAATAAAAATCTTTGCCTACATAGGCGCCTTTTTCTTCAATTTTTGTTGCCTATAAATCCGAGCTTTACTTATATGTCAAAAACTATTAACCTAAGAGAAAAGTCACTAAAGGCCTTTTCTATTTGGATTGATTCAAAAAACCTAAAAAAACTTTGTTCGATGCAAAAAAAAAAAATTTTTAGGAAAAAAGCCCAATCTTTCCCCACGCCTGACAAGGTCTTATGCTTTTCAGAATCGCCTGTCATTGTACACATTTCTTCTAAATGACTTAATCAAAAACATACTTAAATTTAAACTTTACAGGAGAAAGTTTATTTTACCCTCTAAACTATGCACTTTTCGATTCACCTGGTAGATACACGTGCAGGGCTGATGCCTGCCAGGTCATGGTTTTTAGCCTTGGTCTGCTATGAATTATTACTATACAAATTTCTAGCCTTACAGGAAGACCGTTACTCGGAGCGTTCACTAGCTCTTAGACTATTACTGCCATCGAACACTTACATTCAATCTCGGTTAACGGGATTAATATTTGCTGCAGGTAAAGTTCTTCTTCTTCCAGTACAATAAAGTGTTACTTTACTGCCGCAAATGAGTACAATAATAATGCATAACTTTAGTGACGGTTGGCGATAAAAATTATTAGGTACACCGAGAGAAAAAAATTCTTGACATAAAGAAACTTTATTAATATTTAAGAAAGATCGACTTGGCATATTGCCTAAGAAATATATCTTCGTATGTAAGATATAATTTTCTAAAATATTTCAAATAAATTCTACTATAGCCAAAGAAATATATCTTAAACATGATTGAACTATCACTTTCTGTCAAACTTCAAACCCATTTATCAGAAAGAAATTACACTTGATGTTAATTAATTTTATTAGTCATAAAAATATATTTTCTACACATTACAAAACTATTCTTTCTGAGCAATAATATTTCTTAGTAAGGAATATTATTATTTTACTATTAATAATTAATGTATTTAATGTTAAGAAATATATTTCGCAGAGATAAACGTTTATTAAGAGTTAAGTTAATATTTCTTGAAAATAAAGTGATATTACATACGGCGAAATAAATCATTGTGTTAAGGTAAAATCATTATTTATTAATAAAACAGGATATAAAACGTTATTATTACATACAAATATTTTCTCCACTCTTAAACCACTAGCTTCTATACAACAATAAAAGGATGGAGAGGCAAATCCAACTTCCTCAAATTTTCCTTCATTTGTTAATAGCACTTTGTATATCAGCAATTCACTAAAACAAAATCGTTATGTAGAAAGAGTAAACTTACTTTAATAAAAATTTTTTATAAAGATATAGATATTTATTTTGACAAATTTAGGAAATACAAAAAAAAAAACAAAAACACGGCCCCATATAAGAACTATTAATACTAATAATAATCAACCATATTTAGTTCAAACATGGCATTATTTAACCTACACATCTTTGTTTATTTTTTTGTTTTTGTTAATGAAATATTAATTATATTTATCTGTATAATATTAAGTCACACAATAAACATTGTTTAGCTAAAACAAGAGGGAAAATACAACCAATGTAAAACATTGAAGCAGACATAATAATATGTAATTTTCTTAATTTTTATAATCTAAAAGAGACAGCATACCTAATCATTAAGAAATTTTATTACGGGAAAGTATTATTAGTTTACATCTAAGTCATTTATTACATATTAACTAATTCACGGTTTTCGGCAATAACATTTCTTAACCACAAACATATATTTCTTTAGACTAACTGATTTCTTTATCTCCAATAAATTAACAGAAAACATCCTCAGCGTTGCATTCGCCATGTTTGATATAGCGTTGTATTGTATATTTTTATAGAAGACGATATATTCAAGAAACCTATTATAGTTGATACATAAGTATACACATTTTTAAAAAGGTACTTACATGTATGAAGTTCTACCATGTCTGGAAGGCCCCGCAGTTGGTTAATAACTCCTTTCTTAATATTGTTCTGAAGCTATATATTATATCATTCTGTCCCAGCTTTAAATTGTGGCATATTTCCCAGTTAGAATAATAAGCTCCTTTATTTAAGAGTCGTCCATCATTATACCTAAAAAGCATATAAAGATACTATTATGTTTCTTTTTTAACCATTCTGATACGCAACAATATTATTATTACATCTTAAATTACTCAATTTACTTTTATTTAATACCTATATATGTACGTACCTTCAAAATATCCGTTAATTTTTAAAGAACACCAATAAATCTAAAATCCATCTATATGAACATGAACATATCACGCCATCTTGACAAACACTGACGACTAAATTATAAATAGTTAATCTGCGCAATTCTTTTGTGGAAGAAAATCTCTTTGCAAGTAACATTTCGGCATTAATGACAAAGTTTTTATTTTATAACCACAGTTACTACAGAGGGTATTTCTGAAGAATTATTTCTTGTGGTTTAAAATATTTATTTGATTGCAAGAAAATTTCTTGTTCACAAATATAAATATGGATTAACTTAACATTATATTTCTTATACTGCAAAATATTTGTAGTTTTCAATTTAAGAAATAAAAACTTTAGGATAAAAAAATTAAATGTAAATATTAATGCATTTCTTAGTATTGAAGAAACTATCTGTAAGAAATTATTGAGCTGTGTTTAAAAAACTCGTTTCTTTATATGTGAACCGGTATGTTTAAGTCGATCGGATATGTTAACTTTTAAGAAATATTGCTCAAAGAAATCGGTATTTTAGGAGAAAAGAAATTGTTCTCTCGGTGTATGTTACAATTATATGTAGATTTTGTTAGATAATATTGTTGAGAACAATGTATACTAAAATCATCTTACAGTTTTATAATTACGTTAGTTATGACTACCCTGCATAAATGCACACAGTAAAGTAATACTTTGAAGCCCATTTAAACAAAGTTTCAACGTTTTACGAGGCATCGCCCACAATAGCTCAAGTAAGAATATATAAATTAATGAGTAGTTAGTCCATTATCTCGATCTGATAAGCGTTACTGCAGGTACGTGTCATATATACAATATACATCCCTTCATATTAAAATATTGTAAAATTATACACCTACTTGTCTAAAACTATACACTTTTACAGACATATAACCCATTTAAACATGATAAAAAAAATCATGAAGAATATTATAACTAAATTTTAAATAAATTATAACTAAATTATAACAAAATATTACTAAAATTGTTACCAGATCTCTTTTTTTTCACTTTAACTGTTATTTTGCTAATCCTTAGATAACTTATAATTAAAGATATTTTGGAGTCCGGCCCTGATAGCGAGCAAATCATACAGCTTTATATCGGTCCCGACAAATTTATAAATTCACGTAGTTAAAAGTTGAAATATAATTTAATTTTTATACTGTTTGCAACATAAAGTTTAAATGTGACAGTGTGTTAAAAAACCAACGATTCTGTGAGTACAAAATTACATTATTTATATCTAACCATAAAATCAGAAGTTAAAAGGCAATATTTAATCGATTTCAATCCAATTTATCGATTATCGACAACAACTTTTTGCTGATTCAAGTAATTAGGCTGCCGTCAAATTTTGTTAAGTGGTCAGGTCCGGCTTCGGCTCCACTGTTCCAATGCATGTAAATTTTCAACGAGAAGATGGCTGAACCGGAGTTGACTACTACTTCACGAAATACACCGACTACGTCTCTTATTCTCAAGCATTAAACAGTTTTAAACATCCTTCAAAAGACCAAGGTATCATACTCTCAACCATACAAGGAATACAAGTTTTTGAATATGTAAAAGCTGTTGGGTCAATAGTACAGGCCAAAAATGTTAATTGGGCATCCAAAATCGCAAACAACCGCATCTGCATCTACCTCTCGTCTAAATATATAGTTGACCAATTTCTTAGCTCCCACAAACATGTAATTATTGACGGCAACCAAATTGAAGTAAGAAGACTAATAACTCCTGCCCAGAGATTAATCATATCTAGTGTATCTCCTACTATACTTAATAGCATAATTGAAGAGCACCTAAAAACTATGGGTATAAAATCTGTCTCCAACTTGAAGTTTCTACAAGTAGGTATGCAAGACCCGGAATACAGCCACGTGCTTAACTTTAGAAGGCAAATCTTCATAAGTCCTTTAGAAAATGAATCGATTCCTGACTCATTCCTAATTTCTTTCGACCATACATCATATCGAATATACATTTCCATAGACGGTTTAAACTGCTTCAGATGCAAGACGGTCGGACATCAAGATTCTGACTGTCCTTCTTTATCATCATTAAGTAGTCCAATTAATCAAATGGAAACACCATCAAACGAACATACATAACTCTGCCAATGAAGAATATAGTCAGCTAGAAGAACAACCACTAACAGAACACGAAGAAGGTAGCCAGATATTAAAGAAACCAGAACTTAACACCACACTAAATCCCAAATTAACATCACCCACAAACGACCAAACTACTTCCTCGCAAACAAACAAAGAACTACAGATTTTGTCACAACCACAAATATCCCAAGTTTCAATAACTGAAAGCTATAGAAATCCAACATCAAAAAATAAATTTCCAAACACAGACCCGATTGAAATAACAACTAATCCACCAATCCAAAAAACTCAGACAAACACTCTTAAAATCGACCTAGAAAATAAGACACAGCATATAAACACAGACAAAGCACAAAACAAACGCACAATCTCCCAAATCTCTCCAACAGCTACTACATCTATAGAGGAACCTACTTTCATAACACCAAAAAATAAAGAGAAAAAAATAAAATCAGATCGAAATATCGCAACAAAAAAAAACACTGGAGGAAATGCTAAGTTACACTAAAATATTATTTGACAACCCAAACTCCAAGTACCCTATAACTTACGAACAGTTATTAGACTTTTTTGAAAACTGTGAGAACGCAGCAGACCCTTTGAGTATCGCAAAAATGTATACAGAAGAGACAACAGAAGTCATAGATCTATTATCTGACATATACCCTTACCTGAAGGATCGAAAAATTAAAGTCAAATGCACTAGAATAAAAAATAAAACAGTAAAGCAAGACATTCACACTGACTTCAAATAAGAACATCTAAGTTCACTTTTTATGGGTGCCTTCTCATGTCGGAATTGAAGGTAATGAAGTTGTAGATAAACTAGCTAAAAGTGCTTCAACTAACCCTGTGTCCGAAGAAAGTAACAAATTGGTGCAAAACTATTTAAAACCACTCTTAAAACAAAAAATAATTCAAAAATGGCAACAAACTTGGAACAACACTCCATCAAGACTATACGAAGTCAACAAACACCCACATTTTTGGAAACCAAGAACAAAAGACAGAAGAGAACAAATGATACTTACCCGTCTCCGTACCGGTTATACAAGACTTATTCATGACTACTTACTACAACGCAAAAATAAACCAGTGTGTGAAATGTGCAACAGTGATCTAACGGTAAAACATTTTTTAATCCAGTGTCCCAAATATAACAGTGAACGACGGAAGTATAACATACCCAACTCCCTAAAAGAGGCCCTAGAAGAAAATACAGATACTAAAAAAAATTTTTCGTACCTTAAAGACTGTCAAATACTTCAAAAGATCTAAAACCCACATTGTAACAAACATCATTATTAACTTATGTATATACATTGTTTATATAAATTATTGTTACATTAACCTAAATGCGCTAATGACCCTGCGTGGTCAATGCGATATTATAATAAAAAAAAGATATTTTGCCTAAATTTCATATTTGTACAAGAAATTGTATCTGCATATTTAAAAAAAATAATGCCAATATTTTCTGAATGTGTTAAAAATCAATTCCTGGAAGTTGTTAATTCAAACTCCCCGAGTAGTAAAACCTGTTTCCTTGAATGATTTTGGGTGTACCTGTATTAGCATTTAGGTAAATTTGTTACAATTAACAACAATAAGATACAAGCAAAATGAAACATACATAAATACTTTTAGTGGGAGGCGTTTTTCGAAATTCAAAAGGGGGCGGATGTGTGAGTAAAGTTTGTATGAATAAGTAGCCGTTTGAATCTTCGAAATTTACATCATTTTCACATATGGTTTTCGCGTCAAACAGTGTAAATGTGTGTATATGGTTACTGATTCTTTTGCATTGATATAGGTAAAAGTTGATTCGCACCACTCATCAGGTCAATAACCTGTGAACGGCATGATGTTGCACGGGCGGAGGTAAATTCCTCACCAACCAGTAAAAACATAATAATCCAACAGGTATTTTCCTCACCAAATTTAAAGGTTCCTATTAATCCGGTAGGTGTTTTCCTCACCAACTCACTCAGGTAATAAAATAAAAATATAGGTTTAATTTAAGAATGTCTATTCTGAAAGCATCCGAAATCCGAATACAAGACATTAATTTCCTTACATTATAATAATAGTTTATAATATAGATAATATGCAAGACGTATAAATTATTATTTAATATTTACTATAATAAGACAGACACTTTACAAAATCCATTCTAGTCATTTGATTAGACTGATATCTTATTAATAAATTTACTACATTTTTCAATTTCAGTTTAACTTGTTTATATTTGATAGATTTTGCAATATGTATTGACTTATGATTTAACATACGTATCTACCTGAAAATCTTTAAATTTTTCAAAGAAAATATATATGGATGGATGCGTATTACAAAACGATAAATTAAAATGCGAATGAAAAGATTCGCAAGCATTCGTAATACGAATAACAGAATAATTTGCCTCTGTCCACAAATATGGGGAGAATATGGCATTTTCGTCTATATAAGTTTCAACTAAATAATCAACATATCTATCTTAAATTTCATTTCCTGGTTTGCATGACATTAAATCAAACACAAAACAATCTGATACGTCTTCTGGTTTTATATGTAAGGCCAAAAGTATGTTTGAGCCACTTGCCTCTTTCAGAATCATTTTTATATTCTGATATTAAATCAAGAGACCAAGACATTTCTATACCAAGCTTAGTGTAGGTGAAATTTACAACCATGTATTTCAGTGTTCGGGTACATTTCAATGATTGCATTCCTTTTCAAAATCTTCAAAAATTTTACTAGCATTAAACTCAATTTTGAGAACTTTAACAATTTCTGATTTTAACAAATAAAAAATATTGTTGTAAATTTCTGTTTTTTTGTTTGGCAGTAAACAGTATAATAAAGAAATATAATGCCCATTAATTAGCCCATGAATAATGAATAATTGCAAATAATAATATGTGGTACAATAAGAAAATGTGCCATCCATATAATAAAATTCAATGTGGCTAAAAGTCTTATATTTGTTTCACAACTAAATACAATTATCCTACTTTTGACACAGTTTATAAAGAGAAAATTTTCCCTCTTGGTTGTTTTTTGAGCACACCCCTTCACAAATTCGTGAACCTCATCAATATTGGAAGGAAGTCGACCAGGCATCATTTTTCGTCGATAATTTTATATTTTTTCTTATGTAACTGACAACAATCGTTTCAACAATTGTTTCAGACAAATTAGCTGCAAGTGCTTGGCGTATAATTTTTGCTGGTTTTTCAATTCTCTTCGGCTTTACGTTTACAATAGTTAGAAACAATTTTTCAATCTAACTTCTGACAATCTGGTTCATGATTATGTTGTCGGCTACTTCTAGTGTAAAAGTTGCACCAATAGTAAAAAATTTCGCACTACAAGTCGTTTTATTCTCCAGAACACTTCTTCACCTTTTAAAACTTTCACTTTATAAAAAATAAAATTTTCAAATACCAATACCGCGTAAAGTTTATTGCGATCACTTTCTATTAAACATGTCATTTTTGTCAAAATTCCAATTGTGACTAAAAATAAAATACTATAATTAATTAATTAATTATTATTAATTATAGGTAGCTTCCTACTGTAATTTAATAGTAGATATATAATTCAATTGAATGCCTTTTAGTAAAATCTACCTGAAATAACTGAAATAACCATTTTGCTCTTGGTGAGGAAAATACCTGTGCGATTATGACATACCCTTATAAACGCAGGCAAAAGATTATTTTGGTGAGGAAATTACACCCGCAGTGTTGCACATATCTAGTTTTACATCTACGTCAGTCTCGCCCATTGCTGTTCGAGTTTCTAATTCAGTACCATTCTTAGATGTGTTAATAATACAGAAACAAGACGAACACATAGAGTGTACCGGAAACCGACACATACCGACAGATATCTAAATGCTGCTTCACATCAACATCCTGCACAATTACATTCAGTCATCAAAACCTTGATTAGAAGATCCGAATCAAGAAAGACTGACAGACCAAGAATCTCTCTCTGCTTCGGCAGATAGCGCTGCCCACGCTACTATGTAAAATACCAAATAAATAAATAAATGGTAAGGTCAGGTGGGAAAGTGTGTATTTTGGGTAAGTTAGTAAAGTCAAAATATATTTTAATATGGTTATAATATATTCGTGTCGCCATCTATGATTCGTTAAAGAAGAATACAAATGCTTCAAATACAAGGTCAACTGAAACCAAGATTCGCTTTGCTTTTATTTAACTAGAAAAGTGTCATTCTATCTGAACCTAACGTTAAGTGCGCATTTCATGCGAGACGTGCATTTAAAATCAAGTACCATCGGCATTCTGTGTTGAATTTTAAAACTTTTTTGCACTTTTAAATGGTTTTCTGCACTTTTAAAGAACACACTTATCCAGATTCCATTTCTATTGATTCATGGCTAAAAATAAATCATAGACACACTTCCCCCATTTGAAGGGGGAAGTGTGTACTACGGAGATAGTTTCAAAAAAAATTCAAATATGGTGACGTCATTGCCGTGGAAAGTTATAAAATGAACTTTAGCTTTAACGTCCTTTCAGCTTTAACGGTAAATATTAAATAACTAGTTATTTGCATATTAAATATAACAAAAATACAATATATTTTGACATAATTTATTTCTATTTGCAAATACAAATAGGTAGGGCAAAAAATAAAAATGTAGAAGAAAAATGTGAATATCTAAAAACCAGCATAATCAAAACAGCTGAGGAAACTTGTGGGAAAGCAAAAATAGCAAATACTAACATGAGGAGAACGGAATGGTGGACGGAAGAAATACGAGAGAGAATAAAGAACAAAAAAGACAAATGGAAGAGATACCGAAGCACAAAACAAGCGGAAGATTACGAGGCATATAAAGAAAAAAGAAAAGAGGTTAAAATAGCGGTGAAAGCAGGAAAGGAAAGGTCATGGGAGGGATTTGGACAAAAAAATATAGGGAAAACGATGAGAATATAAAAAAGAGCACACGATGCCGAATATAAAAGACAATAATGGAAACGTACTAACAGAAGAAAAACAAATAATGGAAAGATGGAGAGAACATTTCAAAGGGCTAACTCATGCAGACACGGACAACATAGGGGAGATACAAGAAAGGAATGAAGAACAACAAGTGGAATCCATAACAAGAGAGGAATTAGAGAAAGCAATAGGAAGAGTAAAATTGGGCAAAGCACCAGGCAAGGATCATATCACCCCAGAAATTATAAAATTCATGGGGACAGAGGGAATGGATAGCATGAAAGAACTAATGAATGATATCATAAATAGAGCAGAATTACCAAAGGACTGGACGAGACATTATACTACCAATACACAAAAAGTGAGACAAGAGAAACTGTAATAATTACCGAGGTATCACCATATCAAGTATCCCTGGGAAGGTATTCGCAAGAATAATAGAGACTAGAATAAAAACCCAAATAGAAACAACTATGGAAGACACACAGTGTGGATTCAGGAAGGACAGAATCACGCATGACCTAATATTCACATTAAGACAAGTAAGTGAGAAGGTAATTAAGAAGAATAGAGAGATACATATGTGTTTCATTGACCTGGAAAAGGCGTTTGACAGAATCCGAAGAAAGGACGTATGGAAGACACTAAAAGAAAGGGGAAGCACAAGTAGAAATAAAAGTCAATGGAAAAATCGAGCAACATCAGGTATGCCGATGATATGCCGGTGATTGCTGGGCAGTGAAGAAGAACTACAAATTCTGTTAACCAAAGTAGTGAGCGAAGGAGAACTATATGGCCTTCAGGTGAATGTAAAAAAAAACTAAAACAATGGTAATTTAAAAAAAACACACACACACACTAGCTATAAACATACTAGTCAACAACAATCTCATTGAACAAGTGAAAAAGTTTAAGTACCTAAGATGTTGGATACATTAAAGCTTAGAGCAAGAACAAGAGGTTAAATGTAGAATAGAACAGACAAGAAACACCTTCTTGAAGATGAGACACTTACTACTCGCAATCTTGATCTGTCCCTACGATACCGCATGAATAGTGTACTATTACACGGCGTGGACGCTTGGACGTAAACAGTCAGCTCGTTACGACGTTTAGATAGCTTTGAAATGTGGGTATTTCGTCGTATGCTGAAAATTCCATGGACCGACCGCGTTAGAAATAAAGAAGTTTTAAGGCGTATGAACAGAGAACGTGAACTCACAGAAATTGTCAAGAACCTAAAACATCTTATCTTGGACACATATTTAGACACGACAGGTATAACTTTCTTCAACTTATTATGGAAGGGAAAATAGAAGGAAGACGCGACCCGGGTAGACGACAAATGACCTGGCTTCGCAACACCAAAAAATGGACAGGATTAGACTTTCAAAGTCTACTAAGGATAGCCCAAAATAGAGAAGACTTTGCACAAGTCATCGCCAGCCTTCGCTAAGAAGACGGCAACTAAAGAGAAAGAAGAAGATTAAAATAAATGTCTTAACAAAAACAAATTCTCTCTTCGACTGTAATTTACTACTCGAGGTTATCACAATTAGTTTAATTGCTTTGATTTTTGTTCATTAGATCTGATTATTTTCCTGTATCATTCGTGACTAAAAATGTCTAAAAGTATCGTATAATATTTTATTTTTATTTTTTAATACGGTTGAATTTAGAGATTTAATTTTCAACTGAACATAAAACCTCAGTTTATAACTTTTCTTTATTTATTAGGTATAACATTCATTTGGTCGAATTTTGTTTCTATAACATTATACATACAATACACTCCTACTTTGTTTATTTTGTTTAGAAATTTATATAATTTTGATAATGGAATATTTATGAAACATTTAATATCTGATATACTCCCACAGCTTAATTTTAAAACGTTTTAAAATATGTCAAAGCATGCCGGAATTTTCAAACAATAAACAATGTATTAAAAAGTTCCTACTTACTTACTTACTTAGTCCTAAGCCTTTTTACCTTTAGGTGCCAGGCTGGTGCAGTTGAGTTTGGCATTGTAGTATCCATGTTTTCCGATCTTGTGTTAGGTTTCTTGCACTTTCCAATGTCAATCCATTCTTCTCGACCTCTTTCCTGATTTCATCTACGCACATAACTCTTGGTCTTCCTATTTTGTTTTCCCCTGTACTCTCGTTTCGAACACTATTTTTGTTAGTCTCTCTACACACGTGCCCGAACCATATAAGTTGTCCTTCTACTATTTTTTCATTGATTGGTTCTAGTTTTAGGTTTTGTCTGATTGTTCTGTTTCGTATTTTGTCTGTCCTTTTTCTGTTTGCTATTTTCCTCAGGAACCTCATTTCCATAGCATTGACTCTTGCTTTTTGTCTCCCCGTAAATGTTCATGTCTCGCTGCTATACACGATTGTTGGTCTAACTACTGATCTACAGACAGCCGTTTTCACTCTCTCCGGTATCTTTTTTTTGCCCAAAAATGTTGTTTTCATAGTGTTAAATAAGCTTCCTGTCCGTCCCATTCTCTCGTTTATTTCCATGTCTTGTTTACCATTTAATTAAATTATTACTCCTAGGTATGTAAAATATTCCACTTGCTCTAGTTGTTTCCCCTCTAATTCTATTGCGTGCGTCTTCGTCGTATTTGAAATTATCATTGTTTTTGTTTTCTCTGTATTAATTTTCATATTTATGTTTGATAGTTCTTCTTCTATGATTTCAAGATTGTTCTCTAAGTCTTCTCTGTTTTCTGCTATCAATACCATGTCGTCTGCAAATAGTAGCTCCGATAGTTGAGTCTGTTTCATTTGCCAGTATCCTAATGTCAGTTTTCTCATTCTTGTCTTGGCTTTTTTTATTGCTTCATCCAGTAACAGTGAGAATAGCAGTGGACTCAACACGCATAGCTGTTTGACGCCTTACCTTGTAGTAAATGCTCTGTATTCCTCGTTATTGGTTCTTACTGTATTTTTATTATTTTTGTGCATACCCTTTTTACTTATATTATGTGCCTGGCAACTCCCCTTTCTTTTAGTGTCTTCCATACGTCCTTTCTTCGTATTCTGTCAAACGCTTTTTCCAGGTCGATGAAGCATATATGTATCTCTCTCATCATCATCATCATGTATCTCTCTATTCTTATTTATTACCTTCTCACTTACTTGTCTTATTGTGAATATTAGGTCTTGGGTGCATATATTTTATAAAGGTTTATAACTTCTCATTATTTATTATATCATTCATTTGGTCGAATTTTGTTTCTTTAACATTTTAAAAACAATTCACTGGTACTTTGGTTATTTTGTTTAGAAATTTTTATAATTTTGATAATGGAATATTTATGAAATACTTAATATCTGATATTCTCCCTACAGCTTAATTTTAAAACGTTTTCTTGGGTCAAAGCATGCCGGATTTTTCAAACAATAAACAATGTATTAAAAAAGTTCCTAAACATTTCGAAAAACTTTACGGATGCTTTTTACACTACGCGACTTGAAATACTTGAAGTTTTACTTTTAAATTTCTTTCGTGTGTTAGCACCTCCCTTATAAGCAAAAAGAAACTTTGTAATGTAGGAGCTTGAACTTAAGTTATTTAGAAAAACTCTTCGGGGTGGTCGAACAACAGAGTTGGCTACCTGTACTTGCTATATCTACTCACTCATTTTTTTTAAATCAACATCCTATTTAATCTGCAATCTGTAAATTTTATAATAGGCAAATTATAATAAGTATTATAGCTCAGAGCAAATAAGTAACTCAGAGGACTTAAACAATCTTAGCTGATATAATTCTAATTATTTAAGTAGCAATAAGTATGTTTTAATTTAGGTTTTAAAGTTTAAAATTTAAGACTATTGACCAGCTCCACTCTGCTGTTAACTGTATGAGCTATTTTTAAAAAGATGTAGTGAAAAACTGTACTGGAAAAACTAAAAATAAATATGATGTTACAGAAAACAGGAATAAGTTTCATAAGAATAAGAAAATAAAGAAACTGTAGATTGTACACAGTGCAGATTTTAAAATAAACATGCTATAACATTCCAAATGTGACATATTATGCAGAATAAGCGAAATAGAACGAATATATGCGAAATATGTAACAATACGCAATTTTCACAAAGGCCGGTCTCTATAATTTAGTATAATAATATAAATATCCCATTCTGTAGCTTGTTTTACTTTTGATCTATTTCAATACATTTATTTAATTTACGAGTTGAAAATTAATAGGAACTTTAATGAACGCTGTCAATTTATCCCACAATATTATAGCATTGTTAGCCTTTTTCCAATATATCTACACAACACGTTACAGGGGCTTCTGTATACCAAGCCAAGGATAGTACGAAGTCAAATCAGGCTCTACAGAAAATAAGTAATTGGATCATAAATACCAAGCAATATTCTTAAAACTGTCTATTACGCACAACGAGATAAGATCAAATAAATCATCAAGAGTCTACACCTAAAAACGTTGCTAAATTCAGGTTTCTTTTATAAAACATGTCGTTCAAACAACGAAAAAAATCGGACAAAACAATAATGGCAGTATTTAAGATTTCCACTTCTTTATTCATCTTTGTCAGAATCTCTTTAGTTGTGACGTTTTCTATCGACGATATCTTCAGAATTCGTCTATACACTCACAGCTCGAATGATTTCAGTTTTTTCATTGATGCCTCATTTAAAGTCCAAGGTTCCATTCCATAAAAAAATTCGAGAAACCGTAGCATCTTCCTACGTAACCGAACGCTTCGCTCCAACTACAAATCACTTGTGCAGAGCACGCTTCTCATTTTGTTAATTCACCTTTAATTTCCTTCTCACCTTTTAGCAACAATTATTTGCTCCGGGATGCATTAGCGACATATATGTATTTCAATAAAAGAGAAAAGAAAAAATTCTCTTTTAAGTCGAAATGCAAACTACTTAGTAAAAATCTATTGTCTGTGCTTTTTATAATTTTATAAAGCAAACAGACTGATAATTTTTTTAAACATCCTTTAGTTACTGCAATCTGTTTCTACAAATAAAAAACAATAATCAATAGGTTTATCACATTAAGATAGGGGAAATCCTTCCAGTGATGAAAATCCTTTGCGATACATTTCTGATACAAAAAAATATCTGAGATATAAATAACAATTTACCAAGACATATTTTTTACGAACATATAAAAAAACATCAATAGTTAAGATACACACACATTTAATGGTATAGAATCTACGCTTCTGTAATTACATGTACAGAAAGGTCTAATGGGCTTCCTCTCATCGGTCGCTTAAGTAGGACTTGGGCAAGCGTATTTGGATGATTCAGTAGTCTATTTTTGTAGGTGCTGCTAAGTGAGACAACGGTGTCTTTAATGTTTTGGATCTGTAGGTCTCGATAGGTCTCTGTAGGTCAAACAATAGCTAATCCGAGAGAAAAGCCTTGAAAGAACTTCAATCAAATCCAGATCTACTCATTTCCCGCCTACAAAGGAAACGTCACTGTCATCCTAAACACTTTTTCTTACATCGACAAACTCTCAAATCTCAATAATACTTTAGGCTACAAACCAATTGCTAGTAATAATACTGCAACCTATTTGGAAAAAACAACAAAAGCCATCATCAATAAATCTTCTCTTCCTGTTGCCTTAAAATAAACTTTAATTCCTCATGATAATCTAAGAGCTAGAGGCGAGAAATCATCGTCATAAGTAATATGGAGTTTGGCATGTGAAATGTGTCTATTGTATGTTGATAATTATGACCCCTTTCAGGCTCACACCTCAGTGGATACAGGGAGTAGCAATAAGGGATGAAAGGGGAAAGTTAACGCAGTCATTAAAGGTTTTCACCTCCTATTTTGTTAAACCTCCATCGATTTACATGAAAATTGGTGAGTAGTTAGAGCATACCTCAAAAAATAAAACTGATATGGTGCCAACGTGCGCTTTTACCCTGGGGGTGGATGCCACCCCTTCTCAGAGGTGAAAACTATTTTATTAAAAATAACCCCACTAATCGATAGAGGGACAAATTTTAAGCAAAATTTGTTACTTCTAATTATTAAAATAAATCAATACTTTTTGAGTTATTAAAGATCAAAGATTTGAATTTTTCGTGAAATAAATGCATGATGTAAAGCGGTTTTTCGTAAATAATTCAAAAACTGTAAGTTTTATCAAAATAGTTACAATTACCAAAATTGAAGATAATAAAAAATAAAAGAGATTTCTTATTCGAAAAACCTTTGAGAATTAATAAAAAGTGTGTTATACGTGATGGAATGTATATTTTTTTTCGGCTAGTACCCAAATCTATGTATTCAAGCTCAAATAACGGGAAAACGGTGCATTTTATAAAATATGTTTACTGAACACTTGTCAAAGTACTTAAAAATATGTATCAAATGAGCTCCCGGAAAAGTTGATACCATTAAACATTATGCTACAAACATTTTTCAAAGTTTAGGCTCCAAAAATTTGGAGCTTAATTATTATATTATTTATATAAGTTTTTAAAATTGTTTAAGACATTTATATAAAATATAGCAAAAATGTATTTGAATTTTATGTCAAATGTGCCCATTATTGGACACCCTCAGTTTCTGTACATATTCAGTTTATATAGGGGCTGTTCTAGACCAAAAAAGTGGGGGGCAAGGGAACACAACCGCTGAATAAACAAGATAACGTGCCTTTTCAACGAAAATTATAGTACAAAAGTACTGTAAAAACTGAAGGGGGGCAGCTGCCCCCCTGCCCCTGGCTAGAACCGCCACTAAGTTTATATCGATAGGAAAAATTCAATTAAATATCGAAATGATATAAAAATAATATTTTAGTAACATACATTTAATTAATAATATGTTCTTTTTACCATTCGTAACTTCACGCATGTGGTCTTAAATTGACGCTATTGTATAGGTACTTGCTACTGTCATTTCGGCGTCGGCGTTTGTATTGAATATATCCATCTCAATCTGAGCTATATCAACATCTTTTACGAGCACGATACATTACAAGTATTTGGTTGAACGCCTATAAAAAAATCCAACAGATCTGGTTATTGAACAAAATGGTTGGGAACTTGCTGAAGATAACACATATAAATTCAAATGGTTTGAAGGGCCTCAAATGCCAGACATTGTTAGAGATATTATTTTTGAGAATGAAACAGACGATGAGATGGATGATGAGCAAGCTGATGATGACATTCATAATAGCGAAAGTGATGAAAATAATTATGATAGCGACTTTAGTGAATGTGACAGCGAAAGTGAAAAATAAATAGTATTTTCAACGAAAATTTTGATTTCGTTTATAAATTCGCAAAGTCCGTTCGTTCGTTCCTGCGTTGCCACCCCTGCAATATCTGGAGCTTATGTACCGATGTCAATCTAGTTTTGTCTCCTGAATCCAAATCTTTAAACGCCATTTCGATATCTCAAACCATCTTCGAGATAACCGACCTCAAAGACAAGTTGCATCTCGGGACAGCAATTTATGATTTTTTAGCAATTTTAAATAGCGAGATAATTCTACAATGGAGACACTGTACGGAAAAATGTTAATGAAAATTTCATATTATTTCAAAAATATATTACTTCATATCAACTGTAAAAGAATTGAAATATCAAATAAATAAATATTACTTATTAATTTTAATATAAGTAATGTTAAATGGCAGGTTACAAATTTTTGGTGCTGTCTACCCAATGATTTATGTATTATGTATATTATATTGTATAATATACAGTGTATCTACTTAAGTTGGACACATAATATATTATGGGACACTTTTTTATTTTTAATTTTAGGAAATAAAGTTATAAGTCATAAAAAGTTCTGCATCGTCCAAAACCTACAATCCAATCGTCAGATAGCAAATTTTATCTATATGATAGGAGGTATTTTAAAAAATATGAATTTCGCTCAAGATTAAAGTACTTTTTTTCACACTATTGTAAATTATTGTTACTACGAAAAATTGTTTGGAATTAAAAACAGTGTTCTAATATATGCAATAGTTGTTATTATTATAATTAAATAATTAATAATTATTATAATAATGTAACTATTATCTACATTCTTCTAATAAAAAGAAAATATTTAATTTTTTCTCAAATTAGAGATACCTACCAATCATCATTTTCATTTATAACTCTTTTATTATTAATTTTACGAACAAAAATTATTCTTCATATAAAGATCTGCACGGTCTAAAATCCAAGATGCAATCATAAACATAAGATTATATAAAATTGTATCGATTTTAGTCGATGTGTAAAAAATATGAATTTCGCTCAAGAAATTCGCTCAGTAAAGTGCCTTTATAGCTCACAATATTTAAATAGTAGGATATAATTGCACATTAAACATAATTTTTAATTCTAAACAACTTTTCATAATAGCAATTCCACATTAGGAATTTAAATACATAAAAAACAAAGTTTTCGTTATAATAATGCTCGCATTTTTAACTTGTTATATTTAAATTGAAGTAAAACGAACTTGATAATAAATTATAATCCAAACTTCATTTCCGAAATTCCTTTAAAAATTATTCTGTTAACAAATTTCAAAATAAATATATAAATAGCGTATGTTTTAATTTTCACTTTTTCCTAAAAACTCGAAAGGGTTCTCTTATTTTCATCATCACTTGCTTAGCTTTGATGTTATAAACTTCATCTGGAGCTCACTTGATAGGTATTCTTGAGTCTTTGACAAGTGTTCAGTAAATATATTTTATAAAATGCACCGTTTTCCCGTTATTTGAGCTTGAATACTTAGATTTGGGTACTAGCCGAAAAAAATATACATTCCATCACCTATAACTCACTTTTTATTAACTCTCAAAGGTTTTTCGAATAATAAATCTATTTTATTTTTTATTATCTTCAATTTTGGTAATCATAACTATTTTGATAAAACTTACAGTTTTTGAATTATTCACGAAAAACCGCTTTACATCATGCATTTATTTCACGAAAAATTCAAATCTTTGATCTTTAATAACTCAAAAAGTATTGATTTATTTTAATAATTAGTAGTAACAAATTTTGCTTAAAATTTGTCCCTCTATCGATTAGTGGGGTTATTTTTAATAAAATAGTTTTCACCCCCGAGAAGGGGTGGCATCCACCCCCAGGGTAAAAGCGCACGTTGGCACCATATCAGTTTTATTTCTTGAGTTATGCTCTAACTACTCACCAATTTTCATGCAAATCGATGGAGGTTTAACAAAATAGAAGGTGAAAACATTTAATGACTGCACCAACTTTCCCCTTTCATCCCTTATTGCTACTTCCTGTATCCACTGAGGTGTCAGCCTGAAAGGGGTCATAGTTATCAATATACAATAGACACATTTCACATGCCAAACTCCATATTACTTATGACGATGATTTCTCGCCTCTAGCTCTCCGCCTATGAAAAGTCTTCTAGAAACCTCGAATATACGGCCTACCCAAAATTCACAAACGCAATCGTCCTCTACTTCCCATTACCGGTGCACACAACTACCCCACACAGCCATGGTCAAAATATCTGGCCAAAACTCTTCAACCTCTCGCTGAAAATCTTTCGTCAAAAATTCTTTTTATCTCATCGAACTTCTAAAACAATACCCTATCTCACCCTCAGACGTTCTAGTAAGTTTCGACGTCGTTTTACTTTTTATAAACATTCCTATAAATGGAAACCTAAATATTCTGGAAACTAAACCCAGTATCCAGCAGGACCACTTATTCCTCATTAAACATTGCATGCCCATAGGGTGTATCATAATAAATGCTCAAATAATGAATTTTCGAAATTCAAACTTTCAAGTTGATAAAAAGTTGCCTCTTACATTGCATGCCCAATAGGGTGTATCATAATAAATACTCAAATAATGAATTTTCGAAATTCAAACTTTCAAGTTGATAAAAAGTTGCCTCTTACATTACTCTTTCAGGGAAAAAAGTTTTGTTTTAATTAAAACATATTTAGGTCTCCCGGAATCGACTTAAACTTTAGAATTTTTTCTCAAAAACACGATTTTTCATCTTTTTTTAAATTGTATATTTTTATTGTCAACTTAAAAAAAATTCAAACTTTCAAGTTGATAAAAAGTGGCCTCTTACATTACTCTTTCAGGGAAAAAAGTTTTGTTTTAATTAAAACATATTTAGGTCTCCCGGAATCGACTTAAACTTTAGAATTTTTTCTCAAAAACACGATTTTTCATCTTTTTTTAAATTGTATATTTTTATTGTCAACTTAAAAAAAATTCAAACTTTCAAGTTGATAAAAAGTGGCCTCTTACATTACTCCTTCAGGGAAAAAAGTTTTGTTTTAATTAAAACATATTTAGGTCTCCCGGAATCGACTTAAACTTTAGAATTTTTTCTCAAAAACACGATTTTTCATCAGTTTTTTATTGAAAATTAAATTTTATATTTTTATTGTCAACTTAAAAAATATTAAGTACGTGATAACAGTGAACAATAAAAATTAGGATAATATCTGTAACTAAGCATAAAGTCACCCGGAATCTTTATGAAAATCTCAATTGTAACAACGAAAAATCGAGGTACGAAATTTATGAAAGAAATACAAAAGTTTACTTAAAGATTACAGATAAAAAGTTGACAAAGAAAAATCTTTAAAATGGTTCTTTATTTCATCTTGAAGGATGTTGGCTAAACAAATCCAGTTAGCCTTCAAAGCCACAGATATTGTAATGCTTCTTCGATCTGGAACCAAGGGAATTTGTTAGGGCGAGTGTCAGATTGTAATTATAGTACTAATACTAAGTTACTATTCAAAATAGAATGCTGTGATGTAATCCTAAATAAGTATGAAATAAATCTTACCTGTAATTTATTTTTGCAATACAGCTGTATCAGATGTGTACTGTCGCTTAGTTTCAAACTTAGGAAGATACTTTCTGTCCAATAATCTTGATCTTATAAAGCCTTCTCGTTCTTGAATGCCACAAACGTGCTTAGAAGCTGCAGTAACTTTCTTTACAACTCGTTCTACCGCTTGAGTGTGAAGTGGTATTTTGAACTCTTTTCTATCACTGCTTCCTGAATTAACAATCATCTCAATCTCTTCTTTGCTGAAGTCAGCTATAAGTGGTGGTTCTGTAACTGTGGTGGATTGCCAGTCAATGAGATCTATGTAGTCTTCTGCCTCAAAATTAACTTGTGGTGGTTTGAAGACTCGATGTGCCCTTGTTTCTGTCTGTCGAGCTTTTTCTATCCGTTTGCCTGCCAAAGCTCTTATATGTTTTCGAGAGTCAAACAACATCCCTAAAAGGATGTGTTCAGGATAAGCCATAAAGGCGTTTCTTTGCAAGTAAGACTGAGCCACAGCCTTCAGTTCACTGTCTAAAAACTTGGTGCACTGTACCATGAAGAAAAAGTGTTGTGATGCGTGGATAATTTTAGGACGACATTTTATGGTAAACCATGAGGTAGTATAGGCTTTCGTGACGAACTCAGCAAGCTTTCTAAGTTGTGGGGTTGGTTCAATAGTTGAAATATACAGACGTAAGATTCTATTTTCTAATGTCAGCCACCGGGCGTGGGACAAGTTTCCGGGGTTTCTACTGGCCAACTCAGAGGGATATTCACCTTTGACTACAGCCTGACATATATCCCAAAGGTATTTCTGGTCCGTACTTAAGTCTTTACTATCGACTTCTGGGAAGGTGTTATCTATTTTGTCATAATTAACAACCGGGAAGTCTTGGCAGTTGGTCAAACCTTTGCCTATTGGCCCACTGAATGATGTTGGTCCTGTGGTTGGACCGTCAAGAGCAACAAAAACTTTCCTCAGAGGCAATTCGTTTAAGTGCAACATACATATTATTACTTGGACCGGATGTTTCAATGCGCGTTCAAACAACAAAACTGCTCCTTGCGATGTTCCAGTATTCGTTGCTGTACCATCACATCCAAGCGCTTTGATATTTGATTTATCAATGGAGTTATCACTCATGTAACTTAATATTGATGATACTATATCTTTCGCAGATCCACTGTTTGGAGTTACATAACCGAAATATGCTGAACCTGGTTCCTCGACCAAAGATATGTGTTCTTCTTGTATGGTTTTACGGACAGATTTCCCACGTACAATTTCTTTGATTATGGTTTCATCCTTCCTACCATCGAAGTAAAGAGCAATTATTTCGTTCGTGCGAGTTGAATTAATACTTCGGCGGTACTTTAACCTTTCACGAAAAATCTTGGACTTGTCAATAACTCCGGCTTGGTTTTCTGGTGATATGACATTCAAATCTTGTAGAAGAGCACTTGTTAGTTGAGCACCTGCTCTGTTTGAAATGCCTCTGCGATCACATGCCCTAGAAAACAACGACAGATTCACTGGCAGGCCTTGTTTTACTTTCACGCTTGGACTTTCAATTTTGTTTTTTAGAGGAGTTATTTTAGAACCTTGAACTTTTTCATCAGGCCTACTTGATTCTCCTTCCATGGATTCATCATCAGAGTCACTACTAAGAATATCCACATTTATTAAATCAGGTGGAGTAGTTAGTTCCACATTCCTACTTAATTTAGATTGCAGGGACTTTTCCTTCCGTTTGTTTCGTTTTTCAATTTTTTTAGTCTCTGCTTGGTCAATATCTCCGATAATCATCATCCTCAAGTTCCGTTGGTCTGTCAAGAATGCATATTCTAATTTTGGTACTTTTCTTGGAGCTGAGCACAAACATTTGTCTAGTTCACTACATTTGCATGAACAAATATCAAAAAGACTATTATCAATGTCAGATCTAAACTTTTCAACTGCAACTTTTAAACTCTTGGCATTTTTTGTATTACAACCTGAAGATTTTTTAATCTTTTCACACTCTCATGCAATTGTAGAATCATAAAAACAATATTGTTAGTAGATGAAACAGGTATTGATGATTTTTTCCAAATTTGCTCTAACTTATGTGTCACTCGCATTGCAATTAACTTTTTCTGTGGTTGGTAGCATCCTTCAGATTTCAACTGATTTCTCACCCATTCAAAATACCTCAGCACGTCACTTTTAGTAGGTAAAACATTAATATCACTAATGTCAAGAGGCTGTCCGACTATAGGAGCTTCAGTGCATTTCCTCGTTGTTATAGTGTTTGTCTTTTTACTCATGATAGAAAAACAACAAAACCACACGGAATTCACAAGTCATAAACCACACATACTAAACAAAACACACTGAAATACATGTAATAACGCGCAAACCACGTGCTGTCAGATTGAACGATGGAGTCAGACTAACAGAAACAAAGGGCGTGAGTGAGTGGTGGAGGGTAGCCAGACGCCAGATATCCGGTGACTCACAAGTCAGTGCCAGCTGCCCGTCTCATTGACCCATTGCATTAAAATACAGCACTGTAATGATTGTATTAGAATTTTTTTTACTGTTTCTGATTCATGTCAAACTTGAATTAAATATGAAAATTGTGATATATTTAGGGTAATTCCGGGTTACCTAAATAATTTAACTCAGAACTAAAATGTTTACTATGGATAAATTAAATGTAAAAATACACATTTTTTAACTTGATTACATCATTTGTAATTTATAAACTGTGTAAATTATTTCTTCAAAAACGTATTTTTTTTACAAAAAATTATAAACTTTTTGTACATTCCGGGAGACTTAAATATTGTTGGAATTCAAAAAGATTTTTTTTTGGTAGATCTATGATGGTAGTAACAACTTTTTATCACCTTGAAAAATTAAATAATAAAAAAAAAATTGTGATACACCCTAATGTCCAACATTTATTTCATTTTGCAAAATCAATTCTACAGACAATTATGGTGTCTCAAAGGGCGAACTACGCTCTTCAATAATCGCCAATATCTTTATGAAAGACTTCGAGATCCGAGCACTATCCACATCTGTGCTCAAACCCACGATGGATACACGATATGCTGATGATGTGATGATATACACACCCAAACTTATATGGAATCACTTGATATTTCTTATTATTTCTGGCTGATTTAAAAAAACGAACACACGAAGTCAAAGAATATTATTTATTTTAAAGCAATTAAGTCACGAATACATAACAATTAAATAAAACAATAAAGTATTTAAACAACAAATTGAAACTAGTTGTTTTAAAGTCAATAGCATCAAAAATTTCAATGCAAAACTAATAATGTTTAAATTGTTTTTATTAATTTTTTTTTTGTTTTTTTAGTAGTTAGTGTTATCACCTCTAGTCCTTATGCAAGCTTCAGTTTGCGGGGACACGCTCCTAATCAAATTATGAACATTTTGTTGTGTTAGGTTGCTCCATTCTTAAAAAACAGCTTGTACTAGCCGTGCGGTGTTTTGTGGATTTTCCCGGCAAGCTCTAATTTTTCTTTTAAGCATATCCCACAAATACTTAATAGGGTTAAGCTCGGGTGAGCAAGCAGGCCACTCCAAACAAGGGATACCTTCTGCTTCAATGATGTCTCTATTCTCTAGTCACTCTAATGGTATGTGGAGGTCCATTATCATTCATAAAATTAAATGTTCTCCTGTTGCACCTCTACAGAGCCTAACTACAGGTTATCAACATACCCGTGAGCAATTAACGTTGATTACACCTAACTCTGCAGTTATATCCTTCTGAGAACATTACTTGCTCCACAAGGCCTATAGCCTTTCCCCGTTGTAGGTTCTGTAAACCCACAAGAGGCATATTTTCGTTTTTGGACATAAAAGTTAGTTTATTTATTTTCCTTCAATTTGCAACTCAAGCAAATAACCTATACCGTACCGAGCTGTACTATCTGATTGTCTTATCGTTTTTTTTTATTTTCAATAAAAACCTTTATGCTTCGCAATAACAAGATTTTTTAAAAGAAATAAATATTATTTTGACAAACATGGTGATTCCATATAACTTTGGGTGTGTGTATATTCGTCATTTGGCTCCACGGAAGTTAAGCTCTGATATCTTTCAGACCCATCCGAATCGGATACATCAGAGTATACAGTTCACGAAGCAATTAATGCTTGAGCCGCTCTGCATGTTGAAATAATTAAATAAGGGATAAATTTATTGTAACAAAACCGTTTTGGTAAAATTCTGGGTTGTGGGTTAGGCCACTATTGCTCTGATAGCCTCAATATATTTATATTTATGAAGTTTTTTGACATTCCTGATAACTCGCTCCCACTAGCCATCTATGAATCTATGATATGGTATATCCATCATGCCATCATGTAAATTGGCTGAATTACAACCGGTTTATAACAGATCACTTTGGAAAAAAAAAGGTGCGTCCAATTTGTTTATTAGGATTATAGAAACAAATTTTATGCCTCCTTCTTATTCATACTGTATATTAAAAACGGACTTATCGATCAATAAACTACTCTATTTAAAATACGTTTCAAACATGTTGCATTTTAGAGGCCACTTAAACAAATAGTCCAATAAATCGTATAATACAGAATATTACATGTCTGAATTTAATACCCCTTAGTGATTTGTTAGCTCTAAAGTTTCACATTTTATGCAAACATTATTACTTCCAATTAGATACATGCTGCCATCTAAAATCCCAGCCCCAGCACAAATGTTGGAATAGCACAAAACTTGTTTTAAGAGACATATTATTCTAAATTTACCACTTCCAGTGATTCTCTTTTAATGAGAGAATTACTATCTAGGACTCGCCTCATAGGCCACCATAATACTCCAGGGAAATAAGCAAAAAATAGACCATGTTTAGGGCACTGAATAATTCAGGTATCTGACAACGTTTTCAGTTATTATAGACCTATATTAAAGAAACTTACCTGTTTATTGTTATTTTTAAACCTGCCGGGTCCAGTTAATTATTAGATAACAATTTAGTGCAAAAAACTCGATTTATTCGATTTCTTATATATATATATATATATATATATATATATATATATATATGGATTCCGACTTTAGGAAGCCAAAAACGCTATATCGCACCGGTCATACGAAGCCCGACACCTCCTTACGAAGCCCGGATTCGGGCTTCGTAATTCTTTAATGTTATTTCCCCAAAAAACGTACTTTACACCATCTCTCGATATTTTAACCAAGCTCAGAACATGTGAATACGCTTGGGTTTCATATATATTCGGACAAATTTTAGAAATGTACCATAGGTAGCTCTGAAATCATGATTAACAATACGAAGCCCGGGCTGCTTATGCCTGGAATTATTATCAAAACATACACTCGTAGTTCATGGTATCTACCACCAGTTTGCGCTGCGAAAAAAAGTATATACTCTGTAGAAGTTCAGCAGCGTTAGGAAGCCCACATTGAGCTACCGATTATAAGAAGCCCTGAAGTTTGGCAACGTTTTTGCGTATTCCTCAAAGTACTATTAGCTTGTAAACATTTTTATTATTACCTGGCCATGCACATTTTTCGTATTTTTGGGTCGTTCATCGTCATTAATCTTCCGAGAACAGATTATGGTAATTCTTAGCATTACCTGTACACAGTAAGATACCGACAGAAAAAAGATTTAAAAATTGAATCGCAAAAGAATTATTTATTTTAATTGATACAATTAATACAAATTAATACTTTGTATTACTAATTTACTATTTTAGTTTGTAATAAGCCACAAAATTTGCTACCAAATAGGAAATTAATATAACAAATTAAATTATTGTTTTTTTTTTTATTTAAAAAAGGTTAATGCCTCGACAACTAATGGCCATTGGCATGGTAGGTACGGTAATTTTTAACAGTTAGGTACCTAGTGTAATGTGTAGTGTGTGTGTGTTGAGTAAGTGTCTTGTTACTTTGCAAATTGGACGTCACTGTCTTTGCAAAGAGACGCTAACGGTATCCGAACGTCTGCGGTCCCTCCGGTGAGTATCGATCCCACAAGGACAGAAACTATTTTCATTTATTAATTTATAATAAATGAAACATTTCTGACCCTGGTGAGATTCGAACTCACAACCATTCGGATTTTTCGATCCAAAGGTAGGCGCTCTTACCACTCAGTCAAGGACGGGGTTAAAGTTATTATTATTAAATATTACTTTATAAAATTAAAAATAGTCATTCTTATGAATTATGCGTATTATTCTGATTCTGATACGATGAACACTTGTTTGATGGGTCTGAGCCACACAATTGAGGGTTAGGCCACTGTTTCATTCGTATTTTTAGTATCTGTCAAGGCAACAATACATTATGTAGTGCCATCTTGCCAAATATAGAGCTAGATTGTGTAGACCACTGTTGAACCATATATCCAATTTTTCTGCTTTTATTGATGTATTAATCTAAAAATGCTCAATTTGTGGACTGTGCCACTGTTGCTCTGAGCGCCTCATTTAATACAAATACAAAATATTTAATACAAATGCATATAGATTTTCCCTTCGGAAAAATTCAAACAATATAGATGTTTTTTAATTTCATTAAGGGGATGGGTACGTAGTTTCTGCTGAAATGCTACTCAAATGGGATTAATTTTTTTTTCGAATTCTGAGAAAACTAATAATTATTTTTGAAAATTTTAAACTCAGAATAAGAGATTACGTTATTAGCGAGGGCCGAAAGTCCCTGAGAACTTCTATAATGTTTATTTTAATAAGTTACAGGGCTAAAAACCTAAAAGAAAATTTAGTGTGACTTTTAATTTCAAAATATCTCATTCAAAATAAACTTTTTATTTATTGTAAGAGACTTTCGGCCCTCGGTAATAATTTAGTCTTTCATTTTGCGTTTAAATTTTTCAAAAATATTTATTGTTTTTTTTTTCAGGATTTGAAAAAAAATGAACACAATGTCCGTGGTAATATTTTCCAAATCTTTGTCAGTAGTAAATAGAATATTGCCAGCATATTGTCAGTCAGACAGTGACAATTTTAAATATTTGACCTGGCATTGGAAATATTTTCAGTTGTTGGTTAAATAATATTGATAATGTGTTTAATAAGTAATTGATTTAATACGTGAACTTAATAAAAAGTTATTTATTGTTTATTATTTATGGAAGATCCAAAGCAGAGAATACACCAGGATATATTCAGTGATCCAAGTATTGTGTTGTTACAGATGTTCAAAGTTGTAAGCGTTTCATAGTAACAATATATTATTAAAAAATCACTTTATCACTTTTCCTCTTTTCTCGATTGATTATTAGCTTTTGTTGTACAGTAGATAAATTATTACTGAATACATAGGTAGTGAAAAAATTATCAGTAGTAATTGCACAAGAGCTCTGAAATTATCGAATTTTTCCCGAGTGACACTTTGACAGTATTAATTTCACGACCCGAAGGGGAGTGAAATTACGTCAAGTGGCACGAGGGAAACAATTCGATAATAATTTCAGAGATCGAGCTGCAATTTGCTGCGATTATTTCATGAATAAAACTGTTTAAAACCAAAATTTTATTGTAATTTATTTATGTAAGTACAAATTAGTACAATTAAACACACAGTTGTTATAAATATTTGACGATTGAAACTCATCACTTTTATAAGTTTTAAAACAGTAATTGTCATTAATGTCACTGAATGTATTTTTTCACAGCAACGAAGGGCATCTGACGTAATATACTTGACGATGGGATATTATCGAAAATGATCAATTTAATTTGTATTTCTGTAGCTTTCTATTGGTCGGAAATATGAAATAATCATATTAATTAACTGAATTAACAATTAAGGCACTTATTTATACTAGTAAAAATTATCCAAGAACATTCAAAAGTCATCTTTACAGTTAATGATGAAATTGTCAAGTAAAGTTTACATATCCATACCAGTGACAATTTTACTACACGTAATTTGCCGTGTAAAGACAGAAAAAGTAGGGATAGCCTTAAAATATTTGCGAATTATGTACCGATGGCCCTAAGAAATGTTTAATAAACAACATATTAAAAAGTTCTACTCTAGAAGTGGGCACTTAATTTTTTATTAAACAAATGAACTGCGAAATTAGATGTTTCTTTAAATAACCCCGAAAATATAAATTTTAGAAAAAAACTGACTTGACTATTGAAAAATTCAGACTATTGAAAAAAACCTAAATATAAGATTAAAATTTTTATAAAATTAAATCTGTAGCTTCTATAATTTTTTATTTATAACGCTAAAGTCACCCTTCTCACAAACATTGGCGCACTGTAAACTAGCGAAGTGCACGGCTGAGTTATTTCAGTGTATTTCTCTAATTAATGGATCAAATAAAATTTTACAAATTGGACAAGAAAGAAGGAAATTAAGAGAAGGAACAAGAAAGGATAGCTTAATTGGAAAGAAGAACAATTAAGCTATTTTATGGTTATAATAAAAAGAAATAAAATGTATGGGCATAAGTACGGTGTGGGCTGAATTTTGTTTAAACATTATTTAAAAATGTGTAACTAATAAAATGTTTCTTATAAAGCTCTCAAATTTGCACAACTTACCTTTCAAACATCTTACTAAACAATGTTTCATTCAAAAAAATGCCAAAAATTTAATTCAAATGATATGACGCAAAAATGCAATTTTTGAAACGTAAGTTATAAGTAAAAACGTAGTTTACAGAATTACCAGCACTTTAAAACGGTATTACTCAAGTTTGAAAAGATTTTTTACAATTTTATAGGTGATTTTTTAAAGTATTTGATGTATTTTTTAAAATTTACTCAATCATTTTATTTTAGAAATGAAACTATGAAACTATGAATGAAACTATTCCTTTTTGACAAAAATTAAGAAAGATAACAAAAATGTACCTAATACAAAAACCGAAAATTACCAACTAAAAAATTGTTTATAAAAAGAGATCAAAAATGTTTTCTCTAAAACTTACCTAAAATATATTTAATAATAAGCTTGAACAATAATAAATTTTCAACAAAAAAAAGAATGTGTGTGTACTTTGTACGCACGTAAGAAGTTATACTTCTATTATATGATTTAAACGAAATTAATATACTTTTTATTTATATTTTGTTTAAATATTAAACTAATTTATACTTACTACTTCTCAAACATTTTTATTAGAACAGTGCCAAAAATTTAAATAATAAAAGAATAAAACACACACAAACACATTAAACAAGCCACAAATGATGTCTGAACATTAATTGTCGAAAATTTTTTTAACTAAATACGTATTTTCTGAAAATACAATTATATAATAAATATACTTCAATCATAAAATGTATTAAAAAAAAAACAATAAAGAAAGTTTCTATTGGGACTCGAACCAACGCTGATAAGAGCGGTTGGTATTGGAATTCATTCGCCTTCTCCGCTAAGCCACGGACACTATGTGTCATTATTTACGAAGATCGACTAACTAAACGGATTAAACTTGTGATATTTTGATATTTTGAAAATTGATCAAATTATTTTAATTTTGAATTGAAATGATTTAGAATTGAAAAAATACAACAAAACATACAGTAAAAAAACAATATATTAGGTGAATATTGATAGAAATTTTGATGGTAATCAAATTATATATATGTATAAATATGTATAAATATGTATAAATTATAAATATGTACAAATAAAAGTATTACATACTATGTATTTTGGCAGATCAAATAGGTAGGTTTATACCCATGATACATTAACAATTATTACGTACCTGTTACTTTTAAAAACTATTTAAAAGTCACTACAATATTATAAACTTTTTTGTTTCTGTCCTCACAACAATAAAACTAATATATTATACATTTGTTTACCTTTACCTTTACCTCCAAACCACAGCTGCCATATCGGATAATTTTTGACATGTCATTTGAACATCCAATCAGAACAAAGTTATAATGCGCATGCGCCGGGCTGATAGGTTTTAACATATAAAAAAATCACCCTCTATCGCCGGTAAAGAAGTATAACTTCAAAAATATTTTTAGCTCTTAAACATTATGTCTGCGTAACTTCGAACCTATTAATAACTTTTTTATTACCAGTTTTACGAAAAAAGTTATTCTTTATAAAATACTCTGCATCGTATATGATCTCAGATGCAACCATCAAATATCAAATTTTATTAATTTTACATACGAGGTTTTACATACGATTTTACATTTTGACATACGAGGTATGTAAAAAAATATGAATTTCACTCAAGAGTAAAGTACCTTTAGATTTCACAATATCGAAAATTGTTATTAAAAAAAGTTGTTTGGAATTACAAAATATGTTTCACTGTTCAATTACATTCTTCTAAATGAGATATTGTGAACTATAAAGGTATGGTATGTTTAACAGTAAATGGTCGAGTTCAATTAGTTACCACTATAAACATCCTGGAATAACCGATAATAGTATAAAAGGTCCGGTTTCAGGTAAAATTTAAATATGTTTTCTGGTACAATTTCTTTGCTTTATTATGGGATTACCGTCTAGTCAGTGTTAATTGTCAAAAGACCAACTCTGTCTACCTCGGTTGCTTATCGCTCCGGGTGGGTCTTAACAATGGGCCAGGTCAGATAAATTTAATAATATTTACGACCGCACTAATTGAACTCAACCATTTACTGTTGAACAAACCATACTGAACTGTTAAGCAAAAGTCATATTTTTTACATACCTCGTATAAAATTGAAAAAGTTTGATATCTGATGGTTGTTTTTTGGACTTTAGACCAGAATAGAGTATTTTATGAAGAATAACTTTTTTTCGTAAAATTAATAATAAAATAGTTGAAATAATTGAAATAAAATAATGATGATGGGTATCCGTAATTTGAGAAAACATTGAATTTTTTTTTCAATTATAATGATGTAATTACAATAAAACATAGTTTTTAATTCCTAATAACTTTTTATAATACCCATATTTTGATATTCTGGAATATAAAGGTACTTTACTCTTTAACAAAATTCGTATTTTTGACATACCTCGTATAAAATTGATAAAACTTGATATCTGATGATTGGGTTTTAGATTTTAGACTATGCAGAGCAATTTATGAAGAATAAACTTTTTTTCGTAAAATTTGTAATAAAAATGTTTCGAATATGGTTCCTTGCTACGCAGACATAGTGTAGAAGAGCTTCTTTATAAGCATTTTCAAATTGTAATGCCATATTCGGATTCAGCATAATCAAAAACAAAATAGAAACAAAATTCAACGATATTTTTAAAATTATTTTAAATTATATAATTTAACATGATTGTTTGGAATTAAGAACTATATTCTGATATGCAATTTCATCCTCCTAATGGAAAAAAAAAATTTGAAAATTTTTCTAATCAACATTATTTTTAGTTGTTTATTTCAATTATGATACATATAGATATTTGTATAACATGGGAGGAAAGTGCTTCTTTTCCTCCCGAGAATGAAGTTTACTGCCCGACGCGTAGCGGAGGGCAGTAATCATTCAAGGGAGGAAAAGGCACTTTACTCCCATGTTATACATATGGTTTTTCCACCTTCCTCAAATAACAAGTCATTTTTTCATTTTTACTTAATTTATTTATGTAACTAACCAACAAAATTTATTAGAACTAAAACTAATAAGTACGTACAATATAACTGTCAACTGGCAAATATAAGTCAAAATAAAAATGTAAACATTGTTAAATCAAAATAACAATTTACAGTTTTTTACTATTCTGTGAAATACAGAGTGTTTTATAAATAAACGTTAAAATGTATACAAACTTACGTAATAGAAAATAGATATTGTACAGGGCGTCAATAAGTTATATTTTTATGAATGAAATACCATGATGTCACTTTTACTTTTCTTCCCTAGGGAGGAAAAGTACAACTTTGCTCCCTAAAATCAGGTCCGGAAAAGTATACTTTCGGTAGAGGTAGGTGGAAAACTCTTTTATTATTCATTTTACGAAAAACAGTTATTCTTTATAAAATGTTCTACAGGGTCTAAAACCTAAAATACAACCGTCTAATATCAAATTTTGTCAATTTTATACGAGGTATATAAAAAAAATATGAATTTTCCCAAGAGTACTTAAATAATATACCCTTATTATTCACAATATTGAAAATTGTGCTTGTGTAAAGTTGTTTAGAACTAAAAACCATAATTAACCCGCCAGTGGTCGCTATATGAGATTTTCTCTCACGGCTTCAGAAAATTGCACAGAATTTTCTTTCAGGGAAATTATAAGATCTGTAGTTCCTTCTAGTCTCCTAACTATCCTCCCTCGACAATCTAATAGAATCGTCCGCTTAGATAGTGACTCAGTTGACCTAATATCACCCAATTGTTGAGTCAGCGCGCTTCAAGTGAGACATTCTCTCATCAAGCGACCACCCGCGTTACGAACTGTACATAAAAATTAATTTTATTTTGGCACTTAAAACCTAAAATAATGTAAAAAAATTGTAATTGTCATCAATCAATTTTTCCAGAGCATTCTTGTTATATTTGTGTGCTGTGCCGTAAATTATCAAGATACGGAGATTGATTAATATTGGTTTAATTCCGATTATTTCTTTTTATTTTATTATATTATTATCTATATTATGTTACATTCTTTTTTTCTTATTATTAGTTAATAAAAAAAGTTTAAAAACTGTTTTAAAAACTTTATTTTGTAAAAAAAGGTAAAATTTGGATATGTGAGAGAAAATCTCACGCGCGACCACTCGCGTAACAATCTACCTAGCGACCAATGCCGGGTCGCTAGGTTGGGAATCTATCTTTGGTTGGGAAATAAGCCACAATTAAATTGAAAAAATAATTTTATTCGCGTTTCGATGCCCAAATCGGATGGCGTTGTCAAAATATAAAATATTACTAATATTTACTCGGTAATATTTTGTATTTTGACAAGGACATCCGATTTGGGCGTCGAAACGTTAATAAAATTATTTTTTCAATTTAATTGTGGCTTATTTCCCAATCAAAATAATTATAAAAATGCCACAAGAAAATAGCTTCAGAACAACACTAAAAACCATCTTCCAATATTCCATCCTTCTCATTGAAATATTCTGAACTATAAAGGTACTTTATTCTTGATCGAAATTTATCTTTTTTGACATACCTCGTATAAAATTAATCAAAATTGATATAAGATGGTTGTATTTAAGGTCTTTGGCCATGCAGAACTTTTTACAAAGGATAACTTTTTTTCGTATAATTAATAATATACCAGTAAGGATCTGTTTTTAGATGGATGTGAGAGGTGGCATTCAGATTTTTGCGGATAAAGTTAGGTGATAACTTCGTTAATAATAATTGATTAATGCTCCGTCTCAAATATGCCCGGAACATTAATAAAAAAAAATAAAATATTTAAAAATTTCAAAAAATTACGTTTTTTTTTCTACTTTTTTTGCTTATAACTTTAAAACGATTCATTTTGGAACAAAGTCGTATAGAAATAAAACAAAGGTAATTAAATTTTCTATCAGGTGCGATTGGTTAAAAATCTCTTAATTAATCACCCTTGCTGCAAAACAGCAATAAATATAAAATAAGGGGGCAAAACAAGCCTGTTTTTATTCAATTATTTTCCATCACTTAGGTTACACTTGGAACCTTCCTAATTCGCTCAGAAAATTTTTGTAATGTGCTAAAACCGTACACCAAATTTCATTAAAATTGACTTACTAGATTTTGAATAATAATTTTGCAATCTAAACTTTTTTTAAAAAATTAAAATTTTTTAAAATCTTGCACAACAAAAACTAGTATATACAAAGATTTGTCAATTTTTTTACATATAAATAAGCATTTCACCTATCTAATGCACTTTACAGAATTAAAATTGGATTGTTTAAGCAGCCTCAGCAATGTTTTAAAGTTATAAACAATTTTTTGGCTTATAAACAAATTAGTCCTGTGGCCAGGAGGGGGTGCTGCGGGCTCCTTTATTTAGATGGACTTACTTAAGATTTTTATGTATTTTTTGACCCGTGGAACACGATTTTTTTGGGTAACAGTTGATCCGGATGTCAATAAAATTGTTATAAACAAAGAACTTGAGAAATTATATAACATCGATTTTTCGCAGAATAAAACATTTTTTTATATGTCTTGGGTAAGTCTAAGCAAAAAATGTTCTTACAAGTTTTTTCGTAGGATGCATAGTTTTCGAGATAAACGCAGTGGAAATTTCAAAAGTGCAATTTTTGAACGCGAATAACTTTTGATTAAAAAATAAAATAGCAATTCTGCTGACAGAATTTGAAAGTTTGAATCAAATTATACCGGTTTTAATTATTTGCATTGCTAAAAATTAATTTTGTATTATTAAACAAAGCTATTTGTTTATAAGCCAAAAAATTATTTATAAGTTTAAAACATTGCTGAGGCCCCTTAAATAATCCGCTTTTAATTCTCTAAAGTGTATTAGATAGGTAAAGCACCTCTTTATATGTAAAAAAAATTAGACAACTTCTAAATGGTCTACTTTTTGTTCAGAAAGATTTTAAAAAATTCGAACGTTTTTAAAAACATTTAAATTGCAAATTTATTATGCAAAATCTATTAAGTCGATTTTAATGAAATTTGGTACACGGTTTAAGTATGTTACAAAGAATTTCCTAAGTGAATTACTAAGGTTCTAAGTACCACCGAAGTGGTTAAAAACATTGAATAACAACAGGCATATTTTGCCCCCTTATTTTGTATTTATTGCTATATTGCAGAAAAGGTAATAAGTTAAGACATTTTTGACCAGTCGGATATCATACAAAATTCAATTATCTTTATTTTATTTCTGTACGACTTTGTTCCAAAACGAATCGTTTTAAAGTTATAAGCAAAGAAACAGAAAAAAATCGACGTTTTTCGAATTTTTAAATATTTTATTTTTTTTTATTAATGTTCCGGGCATATTTGAGAAGGAGCATAAGTAAATTATTATTAACGAAGTTATCACCTTACTTTATCTGCAAAAATTCGAATGCCACCTTTCACATCCAAAAATAGACGTTTTTTCACAGATCCTTGCGGGTCTATAATAAAAGAGTTATCACAATTGAAATAACTGAAAACAATGTTGTATATCCATAATTAAAAAAAATTCAACTTTTTTTTAATTAGAAAGATGAAATGGCATATTAGAATATAGTTCTTAATTCCAAACAACTTTTCATTACAACAATTTTTAATATTTTGAATAATAAAGCTACTTTTTCTCTTGAGTAAAATTCATATTTTTTGACATAATATCTCGTATACGGCTTAAAAAAAATGAACTGATGGTTCTATTTTTAATTTGGACCATGCACAACTTTTCATGTTGACGAACAGAACGTCTATAGTCGTCTAATTTCCATTGATGTAATGTGACACAACGTCTATATACGTTGAATTTTTCCCTATTCTACTTTGCAAAATACATATAGTGTCACAACACTTGCTTATACATTTGACGCAGTGTCCGTCAACGTGTTAATTGGACACACTGTACAAAACAATTATTGTTATTGTTTAAACAAATAATAAACAATTAGCGGCAAAATCTGTGAGTAGAACTTTTTACTTTAACATGTATATAAACTAACAAAAAAAGTTTTAGAAAAAGATAATCTTGTTTGAATTGCTCCGAAACAATGCATCTTTTCGTTCTATCTTGACTCTTCTAAAATGCTTCGTATAGATTGCTGAATAGAATTGGGCTTCTTATAACAGGCAATATGACGACTTATATACACATATAAGGATCTCGTAGAACAGTCGTATTATTTAAACGTAAATTAAAACATGGCAACATCGTCGGGCTTCGTATAATGCGTAATCCATATACACTGTGAACGCGTTTATACGAGTGGGCTTCGTAAGACTGTAGGAATAAGACAGTGCTACAATCCCCTTACCCCGTAAACCGCGGGCTTCCATTCATCAGCAGGTTGTAGCGGGCTTCCTATCATTTGTGAGCCATATATATATATATATATATATATATATATATATATATATATATATATATACATTCATTTATAGTACAATCCTGAGCCTTCGATAGTAAAACTTAAACACAAACCTGAACCACGTTAACCATCCTGAACCTGTATATTGGTTCAGGATTGTTTTCCTTTTATAACTGACATATATTTTTGAACTTACAATATAAATAATTTTTTTAAACTAGTGGTGTCATCAGCGGACAAAACTGATTAACTTTCAATTCAATATGTCACTTGGAATCCGAGAGAAACCTGTTTGTAGTATGGTTCAGCATTGTATCTTTTAGTTCAGACATTTGCCACTTTGGCGCTGGAAACAATTTCTCGAATATACATGATCTTTATGTATATATCACAATTAATACCATCCTGATCCATACCATGTGGCAACATTGCTTTGTCGTTATTTTGTGTAAAGATTCGGCGAATTCTATTTTTAGCCAGCAGATTTGTTAATAGGTATATATTATATACTTTAGTTTTGCAACTTTGCAAGATTCGTTTGTTTTGGTTCAGGAACGTCGCTGTGTGCGCTCGATGTAAAAGTGAATATGAATAATAAAGGACGTTGTAAATTGATGGTTGATATGTGTTTGTAAGTTAGGTAAAGTTTAGTTATACAGAAGGGATTAAAATAAATTCTCACTTTGAGAATAATGGTTTAAGGATTAAATGTATATTAAATTTATTTCTAGACAAAACATAACAGAAAATTTAAATCTTATTTAACAAAACAAAAACAACTTTGACATTTATTAATGTCAAAGGAACAAAATTGGGAACAAAAAAATTAAAGAAAATTGCTCCATGGGAAGCCGAGAAAATGCAATTTTTTTTAACGTATACCGATTTTGAACGTTGACATTCCATTTTCTCCAACCTGATGTTTTATTGAAATTTTGGTATTTTTGGTATTTTTCACTCGTAATACCGATAGTTTTTATTATTATAATATATGTTATGAGTCTTTTGACGATATAAAAATTTGTGCGGAGAAAGAGAACCGAAATAGAAAGGTGATGATTCGAAAATTACCATCCTATTATGTATATCTTCGCCGTACATGCCGGTCAACTTTGAACGGTTGTATCTCAGGAACCACTCATCGCAATTAAATAGTTTTTCTTTTAAAAGAATGTCCTGCCGCTTTCTTCCCAAGACCGTTTTCATAATTTAATTTAATTTAATATTTTCCGAGATATTATATTTGTTTATAAGGCAAAAAATTGTTTATAATTTTAAAATATTCCTAAGGCCGCTCAAATAGTCCAATTTCAATTCTGTAAAGTACATTAGATAGGTATAGTGCCATTTTATACAAAAATCATAGTTATTCTTATGCATCATAATTACTGTGGTTATTATGGCGACCCTAAATTTTTAATTAACAATTTAATTGTTGCTAAACTGTAAAAGCTCTTTTGGTAGATAGATCTATTTATTGATAAATAATTACTAACCTAAAATTTTAGTTGAAATTAAAAATTTTGTTGAAAAAAACCAGCATTTTCCGAAAAAAAATTTCGTCGAAGTAAATCGAGAAAAATCTGTCTCTATGCAGAATTTCATTACGGTGAATTTTTATTTGGGTGTTTTTGGTGTAAAGTTAAAATCTTTGGAATTGTAGTGCAAAGATTGAAAAACACGATTTTCGGGCGCCATTTTGTTTATAGAAAAGTAGCACACTGTCTGTGGACTTTGCCTACCTATATTATTAATATATAGGATCATAAGATTCTATTCCAGCAATAAAATTGCTGGTAAATAACTTTTCCCAAAAATTGCTTATTCTCCGATAATCTGCCCAGACTATTCTTGCAGTTCTCAAATTTAAATATTCTACTAAGAAAGAGCCATCCACATAATATATGTGAAGAATTGGTTGACAGCAAGCAGCGTGAGAACGATTCGTTAATATTTGAAGAAGTGGTTGATAGAGCGGATCACGGGAATAACGTTTCTTCAATATCATTTGAAAAACCGGTTGAAAGAGAGAAGCGCGAGAAGGACGAATCCCTAATAATAAAGAAACTCTTAAATTTTGATAGTAAACAAAAAAGTGAACAGACAAGCAGCAGTTCTGTAGCTAAAAGGATATCATCTCTTGTTTTAGAAGAGAAGGTAATAACTCAATTAAATTACGATCATCATCATCATTCAACCCGGATCTATCCACTGCTGGATATAGGTCTCCCTCAGTATTTTCCATGCATTTCTGTTTTGTGCTGTTTGCATCAAATTTTTGTCGATCCGTTTTATTTCTTCAGACCATTTGGTTGGCGGACGACCTCTACTTCGATATGCTTCTTGTATTGGTCTCCAGTGTATTATTTGCTGTGTCCATCTGTTATCCGACATTTTAGCTATGTGTCCAGCCCAGTTCCACTTTAGTATGGCATCCGTCACTCCTCTTCTCCGTCTTATCTCCCTGTTCGTAATTCGATTCCTACGAGAAATGCCTAACATTGAGGCTCCATTCCATGGCTTTAAATTACGATATAAGCAGTATAATATGGCATCCAAAACAATTTGGTACTTTACGTTTTCCTAAACTCCAATAATTGTCAAACTAATAATCTGTGAGAAAGCCTATAACGTAAGGAAAGAAGCAGAATTGATTTTAATCCATTAGACATGACATACCCTGGTAAGATTGTTTTGTCGTTTACGGCTCGTAAGACGGTTTTTTGTGTCCAACAAAACAAACCAAACTCAGCTGCATGTATAAAAAGCCTATATGACAAGTCGTAAATGACGAAATAACTTGGTCACAAGATTCTGTGTCTAATAAGTTAAAATCAATTATGATTATTTTTTTAATGTTACTTTACTTAAATCTTTCCTATTTCTTTTAACGTGTTCGATTCATTGTACATTTTTTTAGCCACTTGTTGAAAAAACGTTGAGGAAAAATTACAAAGATCCAAGGGATTTTTGCTTCTATTGCGAAAAGGATGTACAATCTCATTTTGCTAGACATATTTCTAAATGGCACTCAGAAGAAATTGAGGTAGTTAAAATATTATGTCATAAAGTTAATTTGAAAGAGAGACGATTGGCTTTATCAAACTTAAGAAGGGAAATTTTATCAGAAATCGGGCAGACGCCGCATTAAGACCTGTTAAAGGACAAACCTTACTGATAAGTCGTCAAGTGCAGATATATATCTACCGTGCAAGTATTGTTTGGGATACTATAATAAAAAATGTTTACTTAAGCATACCAAAATTTGTCCGTCTAATAATTATGATAAGGATAATAATAGAAGACAAACGTCCCAAAGCGACGGACAAACTACTTTGTTTCTACACCATTTTCTTAAACATGACGATTTATTAAAATCAAAAAAAAAATTCAGGATGCACGCAGATGACATAAATATTATTGCCAAAAAAGATCCCTTAATTTGTCAGTATACATATTTGTACATAAAAGGCCGTCAAAGTAAAGGCAATATGGATTTGGTAAGAAAGAATATGCGAAGACTTGAAAAACTCTTACACTTTGCAAGACTACAAAATCCAGAGATTAAGAAACTTATAGGTATTCTTCGCCTAAAGCATTTTCAACTAATAATTTTTGGAGTTAATAAACTGGCAAAATATAATCCAGAAACAGAAAATTATGAGTCACCAACGTTGGCCATAAATTTTGGGACACTTATAAAAAAAATCTTGCGACTTAGCAGATATTAATCTTGTTCAGATTGAGGACACAAGCGATGAGAGAAAAGACCTTAAAATATTGAAAAATCTTATAGAATCCCAATGATGCAATGAAGTTTCTGCACAAGCATGTACCAACTTCAATCAGAATAAATGAAACAAGGAAGAACTTCTGCCGCTTACTAACGACCTCAAGAAACTTAACATTTTTTTGCAAACAACTGCAGAAGAATTATTTGACAAATTGAAATCAGATGAGTATGATTTTAACACCTATAATTCATTAAAAGACACACTGTATGCGCAAGTCATTCTTCTTAACAGACGAAGACCAGCAGAGATGGCTCAGCTAAAGATCCAAACGTTTAAATGTATTAATTTAGGGGGTGAAAATGCTCCGAATTCGAAAAATGTTTAACTCAAGCTGAAAAATGTTTATTAAAAACTTACAGTCGTTTAGTTATAGGAGTTAAGCGTGGAAGAGGAGTAACCATGTTGTTATCACTATCAATGAAAATGCATTTCGATTATATTTTACACTGTAGAAATAGCTTTGTAATTGAAAGTGACTTTGTATTTCACACCACTGGAAGAGGATTTGTTGATGGAACTAAAATTATTCATAAATATGCCAAGAAATGTCAGTGCGAGTATAACAGCAACAATACTTTGAAAGCATTTGGCCACCATTACTCAACTTCTCCAATTTTACAATAATGATATGGAGCAATTAAGCAAATTCATGGGACACACATTACAAACGCATTGCAATTATTATCGTTTGTCTGAAAAAGTATATCAAACTGCTAAAATTTCTAAACTTTTACTTTTAATGATGGAAGGAGCTGAAAAATACAAAGGTAAAACTTTAGACGAAATTGACATTAACTTACCTCCTCTCTCTGACGCGCAAGGTGAAGAAATGGAAAATATATATTGGATGATAATCTAAACGCCGATTACCAGATTCCATCTACTTCAGCTAACTTAGATAATAATAAAGAACCACCAAAAAAAAGGGCCATTTAAAAAAGAAAATCTTTATTGATAGGAGACAACCATGGAGAAAGCAACAAAAAAGCATTATCGCAGAATATTTTTCCGACCATATTAAAAACAGAAAGCCTCCCGTTGAGGTAGAAGTGCATCAACTTATTGGAGTCTCGAGGTATTTAAAGAAAGAAAATGCACAAGTATCAAAGCTGTCGTTTATAATATATGTATAAAGGAAAACATTAAATATTAAACACTATTTTTCAAATATTTTTTAGTTGATGTTTAATTTTTTTTTCACTATTTTGAAAGACATTATTGTTTTATTTTTGATCTGTATCACATTATTCTTACGCTTGCAGGCAATTGAAATTGCCATTACTTAAGCTATAATCAATAATAAAATCAAGTAATGTACAAATGTACCTACTTTTGATAATAAATTATTGTACCGAAAACTTTCCCGATTTATTCCTTTTTTGTTAATCTGCATAAATTGCTGTCAACATAGGTACGTCATATTTTTGACATTCATTTCTTTATAAGAACTGGAACCTGGAACCTATAGTTTATAGTAATATGATGCTGCCATTGCTGTTAATTCGGTGGGACATAATATCGTTTTGCAATATTATGATGGGTTCGCCTTCTTTATGATATTCATTATGTGGGACGGATCTTTTGCAGTAATGTGATACCTTCGCCGACAAGTTTGTTACTGTTTAAAACCCTTTTTTAACTAATGAGTTTTATATTAGGTATTATTTTTAAATACTATATAACGTTACTGTGCAATCCACTATTTATTTCATTTTTTTGCATTTTTAAACATTTGTTGTTGTTGAGATACAATCAAAACTTACGCCAACGAGTTTATCATTTTGTTTGATAAAAGAGGTTGCTTTAATTTCTTATATATAATATTTTATTACAATCAGTTTAATAGTTTGTTTTTTTGAGATATTTATAATTTGTAATTTTTTAAAGCCTGTATGTTCATTATTTTGAAAAATAAACTAACTAACTAAATAACTAAATAAATTACTGCTGTCATTACTCCACAGGCGAGTGTTCTTGTAATCTGAGATCCCAATCCCAGGGACCACCATTATAAGACACTAAGTTTTATTCAATTTATTATTCTCCGGAAAATAAATAAACAGAGGGGTTTGTCTATTTGTTCACTTCATGAACAATACAAATAATTTACTAGATAAATTGTAACTATCCAAAAAGGTGTAAACTTATGCATATGTAAAAGATAATTCTTGCATTTCTTTTGTTAATTTTTATTTTGACTACTTACTGAAGCCATACGAAAATTTCCCTAAGAATCCCATTTCACTTAAAACTGGCAACATCTATTAGGCTCAGGTTTGTATATATACACATATGTTTGGGTTCAGAATTGACTGAAATAACAAGGGGATCAGGATTATGTCAATAATATGTAAAATCCCTATTTATATATCTTTAAAAATATTAAAAATTTCTTTTGTATATATACATTTTTGAAATCCCCGCTAGAATTAATGAATATAATCGTGCCGTGGGCAACTATAAATACTCTAGATAATTGAGGTTCAGGATTGTACGGTTTTCCAGATGGTTCAGGTATGATATAAAGATGTATATATATATATATATATATATATATATATATATATATATATATTGTTGTATAATTTTTTTTGGGAAAAATTTAGAAAATAAATTTATATCAGAGACCACAAAATTATAGATTTTCATCGCCCTGTATATGACCAAAAATTGTAATAGGATAATTTAGTTAGTAATCAGTGTTTTCGCAGAAAGTGAAATCGTTAAGAAGGTGGTTTTCTTAATGGGTTTTTGAACGGACTTGTTGTTGTTTGTTTGGGTTTATAGGACTGCGGACACTAAATCCATTCGCCAATTTTTTGAACGGACTTAAAACAATGGTGCGGTCAGATTTGACAATACAGTTTTATTTCGCTTTGCAATGGACAATAAGACATTTTATAAAAAATTCTAAGAAGGTTAAGCGGTAAACAAATGTATTGAGTTTAGAATGTAAGGCTTTTTGTTTAGCATTTTGAAACAACGAAAATAATTTGATGTCTCCGAGAATTTTTTTTTTTCATCTTTAGTGATGTCACCAAGAATTTAACAAAACGGAAAGTTGTATACAAATTAAATTGGTTCTTAAGAAATGATAATATGGGTGTAGTGGGTAGAAAGGATGTTTTGTGATTGGTGGCAAATGATGGATGAAAGGGATGAGAGTGTTGAGTCTGATTTTGATGAGAGAAAAAAGTAGGCACTGCGTAAAAAATATCTGGAGACAGGAGTCCAGTTTTTGAAAAGTGAGAAGTCAGTGTAAAGTGGTGAAATTGGCCTTTGCGAGCAGAATCAAGTTGAAACGAAATCGTTGACCGGTTTGAGAAGTTAATTTTTCTGTATCCGAGGAAGATTCCTGTTTCTGTCTAGAACGAGTAGCCGATTGGTATCTATTTGCACAAGATATCGAGCATAGAGAAAACTGAGTCGAGAATTCGAGCGAGTCCTGTTTGTTTGTTTGTTTGTTTGTGGAGCAGTTTGGACGAGAGGGACCTTTCGCAACATCCTAAGAATACGTGTAGGAGAATTGAGGACGACGCAATCCGGGAAAAGAAGTAGAGAAGAAACAAAAAGGTTAGTCAAATCATTTATGAAACGGAGAGAGTTTGTTTATATCCACACCATACTTGCTTAATTTCTATACTGAACAGTTCTATAACATAATTAGTCCGTCCAAATTTTAAAGAAGAAACAAGTAATCAATTCAGAAAGAGAAAAGTAAATTTTGTAAGAATAAATATCGAATTATTTAACCCAGATATTACTGAAACTTTTATTGTTAACATTTTGAATTAATTTCGAATTTTCATGGAAATTATAGCATATGGAACCAAAAAACACAATCATATATTTTTTTATGACGATACGTGTCAAGTTTTGACATCTTCTTTTAAAAGGACGGTCGTAATATACGGTACCAGATATCATATATATTTTATTAGTATCAATTTACAAAGAATGAAAGGATTTAAAACAAAATTTTGGATGTAAAAGTATTTTGCACTTTTCACACAAAAACTGGACTTTTTTGTGACAATATCCACATCGCGATTGCTTTTCTTGATAAAGAACCAAGTGGTTAATACCGTCATATCTTGAATTGGCTACCGAATTCGAATTCCGCTTAGAAGGTCCGCGTTTTGTTTCTTTTTTAAAAGTTTCCAAAATATTAGTTGCAATAGATCTTCTAAACTCAAGTTGATCCAGTTTACCGTCTTGAGTTTTGTGAATCTGCCACGCATTTTGAATAGCCATATCAACGCAATGAGCAAAAAGGGGAAAATACCATTTCTTTCCTCTTATGGACACTCGATATAAACTGATTTTCTGGTCACTGCGATCAACGCCGCCCATGAAGTTGTTGTATATTCTAACAATATTTGGTTAAGGAACTTGAATATGTTTTTTCTCTGCTTGTGAAAATCTCTTTACAGAGAAGCAAGGCATTACTGGTACAAAATTGGAAGCAATAGAAACGATATTATTATCATGCCAGCGGCAAACCACTATTCCTGTATTTTTATCAAGACGATACTCGTATTTACCACGTTCAGTTTTTTTCATAATGGATGAACAGGGTAAAGGGCATTTCATGGTGCGATTTTCCCTTACAGTGCCTGTACCAAATATGCCTCTTTGTTTTAGCTCATGCAGTAAATGAATAGAAGTAAAATAATTATCAAAAATAAGATGGAATCGCCTTTGAGTCCATACTTCATTCAATCTGTCTGCATAAGATAGAACTACTGATGCACCCAATCCAAGGACTTTATATTGTTCAGGTATTGTAGTGGAATTACCTTGGTAAGGAGAAAACCAAACTATGTATCCCAGACGAAGGGCTCCTACCCACATTTTGTACCCCCAACGGATTGGTTTTCCCCTGATGAATTGTTTTGTGGGATGGCGACCAAAATACGGAACCATTGCCTCATCTATGCTGTGATGTTGTTCTAAAGGGGAAAATTGTATAAATTTTTTGTTTATTACGTCGAACAAGGGTCGCATCTTGGCAAATCTATCAAATTTATCTAATGACAAGTTATTGCAAACATGCAAAACTTTCATTATGTGGGAAAATCTATCCCTAGATATAGCAGCTACCACCATTACATTGTGCGAATCGTCACGATTTTCCCAGTACATGTACCTTTTCGGCACAACCACATAACCACTCAATACAAGAACGCCTATAAAACATCGAATCTCATTTTGAGTAATGTCGTTCAAAAGATTTCTTTGTCCTGCGTAGATGTTAGTGTATTCGGTAACCAAATTGATGACTTCATCATCAAAAAACAAATTGAAAATTTCCATCGGCGACTGAGTCATTTTCGGTCCAAATTGAGTTTTCCAGTAAGTACAATCAGGGTGTTGATACAAGTCTCCTTGAATCCAGTGTGCAGATATTCTCTTCTCTAATTGATGGGGCAGCTTTTCCTTGGAAAGAAACAAAGCCAATGGTATATTGTCATCATCCAAATCTTCTTCTGGTAGGCTGGAATTCACAGAATCTTGTGGTAATTCAGTCGCGTTGTCAAAAACAAGTTCTACATCGTTTCTCAACTGACTACCCGGTAAATTATTTATTGTAGTTAGTTCTTCATCGCCGGAGTCGCAATCGGTGACATCATCATTGGCATTTTCTGGGGGAAATATGATCAAACCATCTGGAGGGACTGGGATTTCATCAGAATCAAGCTCTTCTAATAGCTCATGCAATTTGAGAGGCCTCCTGAAACAATACGCACGTTGGTAGTACTAATTACTACCGTCCTTTTAAAAGAACAAAATGAAATCCCAAGCGGCGAGCCTTTGAAACAACGTGACAACTATTCGAGCCAAGAATATACGTACATAAGTCCCTATTATACAATAATCCACATGCCAATGCCGTGAAATAACAGTTTTTTAATTCTAGACTTACCTCCAATTATAAGCATCCCTTTTGTAGTCCAAAACCTGGCAATTTACACAGATAACCTCACAATTACAGCATGTGCGCGCACTAAAATCGTTAAAACTTGTCGAATGCTGGCTCTTGAAAACACTCCATCTAGAGCCATCTATCAGTTGGTAGCTGTACTAACCTAAATTACGCATAATTTACACTGCCTTTTAAAAGGACGGTAGTAATATCTGGGTTAAATACACTTTTTTTAAAACAGAGGAGATATCAGAATTGAAGCTTAATTTAGTAGATGAGAAATAGTTGCAACAAATTTAGATTTTAGCATATTTTTTAAATCCTATGTTTATGGTATATTGGATAAATAAATAAGATGTTTTAACATTTATATAAAATTGAGTGTGTTTAATTTCCCTGTTTTGTCCTGGATGGAGTAAGCAACTAGACATACCAGAAGCCACAAACCAAAGATAAAGCATCAACAATAAAATAGCCATGAGAATAAATTTTATTAGAAAATTTAATTTAAATTTGGTTTTGTTTTACATAAGCATTAATTAAAATAATTGAGTAATTAATTAAATTAAGAATTTGCTCATCAATCTCATAAAAGAGAGAAATACAGAGCATAACAAAATGACGTCCCAACTGGTGAGGCATTAAAGGGTATTACTGGTTGCAACTTTGAAAGGGAAGACAGGGGAAAGCAGGTGATGAATTTCCTTTAGGTACAATTTCTCGTAATTTATTCTATTTGTTTAATATTTGCATTTGAAAATTTTTTGAAAAATTTGACAATTATTACATTGGGTTAGAGAGAATTTTCGTATCTGCAACATATAGGGTGTTTTAAAGTTTCCTATTTGGCGGGGATAGTATTTCGTGAAAAGAAATGTAGGGAACAAGAAACAAAAGGAAAGAAAACAAAAAACAAGTAGAACATTTGGAAAAAGAATACATTTTAGATACAACAATCATGGCAACAGGAAAACAGGAATTATCAAAATTAGACAAAATATTACAACTTATGCAAATACAATCACAAAAAATGGATAAAATGGATAAAATGGATAAAAAACAGGAAAAATCAAAACGAGCAATGGATGGAAATCAACGTGAAACTAAACGAGTAATGGAAGAAAACCAAAAATAAACAAAACAATGGATAAAAATCAACAGGATCCGAAACGAGTCATTGAAGAATCACTACAAAAAATGCAAGAAAATCAGGAGGAAACAAAACAAGCAATAGAAGAAAACAGCAGAAATATAGAGAGTATCAAGAAGAAAATGGTTAAAAAAATCGAAGAGATTATAGAAAAGAGCGAGAAACATGAGATAGAGATTAAAGAAATCAAAATCAAAATGAAGGAGATAAAGAATTGCCAGAAAAAGGAACTAGAAACTTTGGAAACCAAGTTGGAAAACGCGATTAAAGAAGACGTGGAAGAAGTGGAAACAGAGATCAAATAAAACGAAAGAAAAATTGAGGAAATCAAAACGCAACATAATTTCGGAGAAAGAAGAGAACTGGTTATACATAGCACAGATGACGTGAAAATACGGTTTGGCGGGGATGTAAGAAGATTAGACTCAGTACCCTTTATATATAGCCTAAAAAAAAGTATAACAAATCAGAAATTTTGAAACAGCTAAAGAAACGATCAGAAACCATCTTAAATATGAGGCTTGTCTATGGTTTTACAGCAAGGAGGAAGAATTTGACAGTTGGCAACAGTTTGAACAAAAATTTTTAAATTATTTCTGGGGAAAAGTCCAACAATTGGAAATCAACAAGGAATTACAAAATGGGAAACACAACCGTAGGATGGGTATCTCAGAAAGAACATACGCATTACAAATATACAATAATACAAAACATTCACAATATAATGATTCGTCAGAAAAATTAGTCGAACTGATTGCAAGACATTTCGAAGAAACGCTAGAAGACCATATCACGTTGCAAAATTACAAAGACATAGATAATGCCAATTCCTACAAATAAGAGAATCGCGTCTAAGATAAAGAAAGTCAAGAAGATCGCAAGAAGATTACAGACCCCGAGAAACACAGGAATACAGAGATAGTAGACAAAATTATAGGAGGGACTTTACAAAACGAGATTTCAATCCTAGGAGGGAAAACAAAAATAGAGACAACGGACGAGGAAATTATGAATCAAGAAATCGACAATGGAATGAGGACAGAAATCGAGAAAACCAGAATAGAAACACCACACTCACCAATCAAGAAAACAGAAATAATAGTAGACAAAATGAACAGGGATATCGAGAAAACCGATACGGATACGACAGACCAAGAGAAAATAGAAGAGAGGTAAATAATACCAAGATAGAAGAATATGAAGAGGAGAGACACTACGACGAAAATAAAAACAACGTGGAGCAACCGGCGTTTTTTTACGAAAGCGCTCCTTAAAAACAAAGAACCAAACAGGAATTTTTTGTCACCCGAAGGAATTTATAAAACTGGCAGGAAAAATGATAAAAAAAATGAAAAAAATTAAAAATTTCTGGATGGTTTTATTAACGAGAAACCAATTAAAATTATGATAGACACTGAATCGGAAATAACACTGGTCAACAGAAAATTAATAGTTAAGTTAATTTAACAAATTTAATTTACAAAATACCTAGGGTGAATTTAGTGGGCGCAAATAAAAGGACATTGGCAACAATAAATAAAGTCATACGAATAAAGGTACGATTGGGTAAGAGATTTTATGCACTACAATGTGTGATAATGCCAAATATGTCACATGACATGATTGTAGGAGTCGACGATTTGACAGAAAAATACGTAGCAAGTGATCTCAAAAATGACAAGATGAACCTCACAAAAAAAAAATGAAGAAGAAAAAGAACATTTGAAAAATGACAAGGAACATGAGAAACAGAATATGGACGAATCAGATAAAGAACAAACAGTTGAGATGAATTTGGCAACGAAACAAGGACAAAGCAAAAAGCAGAGAAAAGGGGAAAAATAGGACAAAAGAAAATGAAACCTGGGATTCCTCAAAAGAAGAGTTGATCCCAGAAGAAGAAGAAAAATTGAAAGTAACAAAAGAAAATGAAACCTGGGATTCCTCAGAAGAAGAGTTGAGTCCCGAAGAAAAGGAAAAATTGACAGTAACAAAAGAAAATGAGACCTGGGATTCCTCAAAAGAAGAGTTGAGCCCAGGAGAAGAATTAAAGATGATGGTAACAAAGGAAAATGAAACATGGATTTCCTCAAAAGAAGAGATGAACCAGGAAAAAGAAGAAGGAATAAGATTAACAAAAGAAAACGAGAAGAGTACAATTGAAACAGTGTTAGGCGAAGAAGAAGTATGTGAAAACGAGGATGCAGAATACACGATGAACATGGGTAAGGAGTTAGAAGGAAAAGAAAAGAAGATGCGCTTCAATTTAAGAGACTATAAAAATTTAATAAATAAAGAACATAGAACGACCCAAAATTTTGGACATGCATTTGAAGTGAAAAACCTAGGAAACGGTCGATCGAAGACGTACCCGATTCCGTATGAATATCGACAACAGGTGAAAGGGGAGATTAGTAAAATATTGGAAGATCAAATCGTAGAGAGATGTGAGCCACCGTGTATCAATATAATCGTGATAGTAGAAACTAGCTAGGTTTTGAGGCATGATGATTCGGAAAAGATCAGAGGAATTTCTAATATTCACGATGTGTACAAGTATTATGAGTAAAGGAAGGAAGGACGCATAATAAATAGTTAAGGTAGGGAATAGGAAATAAATTAGGAAAAAGGAATAGGTATACCGGAAAATTGTTTTGTCTCGAGAAAATCATTTGCAGATGCAAAGAATTTTATCGAGTTCAAAAGGCGGGGATTTGTTGTATAATTTTTTTTGGGAAAAATTTAGAAAATAAATTTATATCACAGACCACGAAATTATAGATTTTCATCGCCCAGTATATGACCAAAAAATGTAATCGGATAATTTAGCTGGTAATCAGTGTTTTCGCAGAAAGTGATATCGTTAAAAAGGTGGTTTTCTTAATGGGTTTTTGAACGGACTTAAAACAATGGTGCGGTCAGATTAGACAATACAGTTTTATTTCGCTTTGCAATGGACAATAAGACATTTTATAAAAAATTCGAAGAAGGTTAAGCGGTAAACAAATTTATTGTGTTTAGAATGTAAGGCTTTTTGTTTAGCATTTTGAAACAACGAAAGTAATTTGTTGTCTCCAAGAATTTAACAAAACAGAAAGTTGTATACAAATTAAATTGGTTCTTAAGAAATGATAATATGGGTGTAGTGGGTACAAAGGATGTTTTGTGATTGGTGGAAAATGATGGATGGAAGGGATGAGAGTATTGAGTCTGATTTTGACGAGAGAAAAATATTCACTGTGTAAAAAATATCTGGAGACAGCACTCCAGTTTTTGAAAAATGAGAAGTCAGTGTAGCGTGGTGAAATTGGCTTTTACGCGCAGAATCAAGTTGAAACGAAATCGTTGACCGGTTTGAGAAGTTAATTTTCCTGTGTCCGAGGAAGATTTCTGTTTCTGTCTAGAACAAGTAGCCGATTGGTATCTATTTGCACAAGATATCGAGCATAGAGAAAACTGAGTCGAGAATTCGAGCGAGTCCTGTTTGTTTGTTTGTTTGTGAAGCAGTTTGGACGAGAGGGGCCTTTCGCAACATCCTAAGAATACATGTAGGAGAATCGAGGACGACGCAATTCGGGAAAAGAAGTAGAGAAGAAACAAAAAGGTTAGTCAAATCATTTTTGAAACGGAGGGAGCTTGTTTATATCCACACCATATTTGCTTAATTTCTGTACTGAACAGTTCTATAACATAAGTAGTCAGTCGAAATTTTAAAGAAGAAATAAGTAATCAATTCAAAAAGAGAAAAGTAAATTTTATTAAATTTTTTAAGAATAAATAACGAATTATTTAAATAATTTTTTTTTGTTAAGACAGAGGGGATATCAGAATTAGAGCTTAATTTAGTAGATGAGAAATATTTGCAACAAATTTAGATTTTAGCATATTTTTTAAATCCTATCTTTATGGTATATTGGATAAATAAATAATGGATTTTTAGTTGATTTTTTCATACCTAGTATTTTTAATTTTAGTCACTCGTAACTGAAGAAAAGCGTTTCTTAAAAAAATTTTTTTCATGTTTTTAATTTTTTAATTTTTAGTCTTACACTTTTCACACACTAAAATATGTCTTAAAAAGAGGATATGGTAGACACATTTTTGCATTTATTTCAACATTTGATACATGCATTGTACGTACATTCTTTCTGTAATTTCTTCATTATGTAACATTTACAGTACAGAGGTCACAGCACAGAAAAACACTTGTTTAGTTTATAAATGACCGTTGAATATGTTTAAGGGTTCGTACCAAACTTTGACTTAATACGCCAAAACGAATTCTAATGTTAATTGTAGCACGAAACGTCTCTACCGGTGGTTTTTCTAAGACTACGTTAAAAACACGAATTTTTTGAATTCGAGTTTTGGTTGTAGTTTTGTTTCGAATAAGCGCCGACGTTTGTATAAACAAAGATATGAGCGTTTAAAATCGTCGCTGCTTAGGATGTTTATAAACATGATGTACAAACATGAAAAGTAGTCGGAATCGGCAAAAGATTTGAAATTTTATTGTTTATTTATGAAGCATAACGTAAACAATTAACGCAAAAAGTGAAATTACGTATAGTTCATATAATTAGCTACAATCTGTAAAAGTTTCAAGTTTTACATTGTAAAAAACAAGAGAATTTAAGCATTTTCCATTACAATCGTTTTTTTTATTAAAATAATTAATAAACATAAAAAAATTTATTGACTATTAGTGTATTGTTCCCGCGAATGCATGACTGCAAATTTTCATTCATTTGCATTGAAGAAAAGGCAGTCAAATTAACGTCTAAAAATTTGATCCAAACGATTGAACTAAAGAAAAGCGTTTAAAAAATCGCGTTTTTTACACTAAATTGTTAATAATTAAAAAAGACTCCGATTTCTAGACAGGAAACAGGTAGGTTTTCTTTCTATAGGTTTACAATAACTATAAAATATGTCAGGTAGCTGGATTATTTAGTGTCCTGAGAAATTCCTTATTTCCCTGGACTATATCCAGGACTCGCCTCATAGGCCACCATAAGAACTTTTCCTGTTTTAATAAAGCACAAATTTTTATAAAAGCTGAAGCTTATGGCGAAATTAAAGGACTAAATTGGAAGTTCTATATAAATGGAAATTCAGGCTACGTGACCATACTTGCAATGTATTAAATACTTTAATCATGTATAAAAACAAAGTACCAAATAAAATTGTTTATTGATATATTAATTTTTATGATGCATATATCTTAAATATACACTATGGAAATAGTAACAAGCCTCATTCTGATCTTTAAACCATTAAATGTATACATAACATTTGACGTTAAAAGTTAAATGTAACTCTGCATTTTATACTTTTAGCAATTTTCCGGATATTTCATAAAATCTGTTGTTTTTAACCATCGCATGACCAAGGGGGGTAAATTTTTACACCAATGTATGTTTTTATTTAATAAATTCAGAAATATTTTAAATTTAAACTCATTATTTTTTTATTTGACTTTAATGTCATTCTAGATACCCTAATATTTAGTAATAAAAAAAATTCCCTATATTTTACGAAAAAAAATATTTTCTGAATTTGGGGTCAAAGACGAACTCCCTTGGCCTTCCATGTTCCAATTTTATATTAAGTAAATACCGTCTATTATGTGGAATTCTTTGTAAGAGACATTCCAGTATTGAAAAACAATTGTTTGTTAAACCTGTGGCGACATAAATTAGTGTATATTTTAAAATACGAGTATCTTTAGTTTTATGTTCAGAATGATGATTCCTGTTTTTGTTCAGTTGTAATGAAAATATGGTTTACTAATGTTTATTTATCATTTATTGGTACAATACTAACATTAAAATTACGAATACATTATTTTATTTCTTAAAACAACATAATTTTTTTGTCAATTGTCACTTTTTACAGGGGGTCAGTTTTGACCCCCGTTGGTTATCCTTATAACAAAAAAAAAGGTTGGATCGGAAGGATAAACGCTTTTCTTTAGTCCAATCGTTTGGGTCAAATTTTTAGACGTTAATTTGACTGCCTTTTCTTTAATGCAAATGAATGAAAATTTGCAGACATATATGCATTCGCGGAAACAATACACGAATAGTCAATAAAAAAATGTTTTTATGTTTATTAATTTTTTAAATAAAAAAAAATATGATTTTAATGGAAAATGCTTAAATTCTCTTGTTGTTTACAATGTAGAAACTTGAAACTTTTACAGGTTGTAGCTAATTATATGAACTATACATAATTTTACTTTTTACGTTACTTTTTACGTAATGCTTCATAAATAAACAATAAAGTTTCAAATCTTTTGCCGATTCCGGCTATTTTTCATATTTGTACATCATGTTTATAAACATCCTAAGCGGAGACGATTTTGAACGGTCATATCTTTGTTTATATAAACATCGGCGCTTACTCGTGTTAACTTTCAATACGATACGAAAAAAAATTGAACCAAAATTCGAATTAAAAAAATTCGTGTTTTTAACGCAGTCTTGGAAAAACCACTGGTAGAGACGTTTCGTGCTGCCATTAACATTAGAATTCGTAATTCGCGAGAAATTAACAGGGTCTATACCGTGCAATAGTAAAGCATTAGATTAGAAGAGATGGAAAGTCTGCGAAAACTGGAATAGGTGTAAATAATGATAAATGAAAAAATCTAACACATTCGTTAAAGAAAAGCGTGGGGCGCGAAAGTAAAAAAGTATTTATCCTCACACCGTTTATTCGATGAAAACGCGCCCCACGCTTTTCTTTAACGAATGTGTTAAATTTTTTCAATTTTTTAACGAATGTGTGAGATTTTTGTACATCTAATCTGTCTAATAGTTTTTTTCGAATAATCCTTCGAGGTGAAATGTTTTTTATTTTTTGCTTTTTAGTTAATTTTCTTATAATATTTTTAATTTTAGTCACTCGTAACTAAAGAAAAGCGTTTCTTAAAATTTTTTTTATATTTTTTTATTTGTTTTTTAATGTACCGGGTGTCCCAATAAGAATGGATCTCGGCCATATCTCTTTGGGAAAAAAAATTTTATAACAAAAGTTGCCCCGAGAAAATCCTAGAAATTATTTTTGTAATTGTAAGTCCACCGCTAGAGGGCGTAATTGAATATCAAAAATTAAAAAATCGAAATTTTACAAAATTTGCCAAATGAATGGGCACTGGAAATCCAATCATCGTATTCTTCATACAATTCAGTGCATATTTTATTTCACAAGTTTAAGTCTACCTGTGTAAATAAGAGGTGGGGGTGAGTGGAAACCTTGTTATGAAAAAATCGCTGTAAGATCGGTAAAACAGCTCTTTTTCATCAATGTAATAGTTATAATTTGGAAACAGCCTATTACGTAGTATACGCCATATTGAAGTTTTTTATATGATTTATGAGTTCCTTATTCTCAAATTTGTTTAGAATGCTTCACTTTATGTGAATAGACGAAAAAACGAAAATTTACAGTTTTTGGATCTTCTTTTATAACTATGTATATAAACAAAATCGACTGCAGGAAACATAGGATATTAATATAGATGCCCATACTACTCAAAAATTTTAGTTTCGGCCTCAAAGGGGATGTGTCACGAGAAAAATCTTATTTCTCTGGACTTATATACATTTTCATTCACTTCTGTACATATATCTCACTAAAGTTTATTTACTATCATGTGATTGACGTATCCATTTTTTTCTAGCAATATTAGATCGATATATCCACATCTATTTATTTGCATTGATCTTCACTCTCATGTGCCTGACTCAATGTCATTATTTAATGTTTTTCACTTCTTCTATTTCACCTGTAGTTTTCGTTCTGTTCCTGATATCTTCAGTTCTGATTCTGTCGTGATATACAGGGTGTTTGTAAATAAATATGACAAATTTTAAAGGGTACTACATGAAAATATAATGACAGTTGGCTCTATAAACATATGTCCGTAAATGCTTCGATTGTGAGATACGGGGTGTTAAAATTTTTCTTAAAAACTGACAATTTATTTATTGCTCTAAAACCGGTTGAGCTATGCAACTGCAATTGCTGCAACTATGCAACTTTTTGACATAAAATTGAAAATTTTACACTCACCATTGGCGCGCATACGGGTAATGGTCTGAAATGTTTTAACAAAAAAAAGTAGTATCTTCCATTTCTTTCATACGACGCGCCGTTTTTATGCAAAAATATAACTTAGTATTCGAAATAAGTTTGCATACGTTCACAAAGAAACTTATTGTCGAATACTTTGAAAGCGTTAAGATATGATTTTTTGCATGAAAACGGCTCGTCTTATAAAAACAAGGAAAGATAGGTTTTTTATCGCAAATTGAACGAGGAATGAAATTTGCAATAGATGGAATCGATTTACCTGTGGAAGATAAATATGCGTACCAATTTTCGTTTTTCTAAATAGAAGCGTTCTGGAAGTATTTACGAAAAACTAATTACAAGACGCCATCTTCAAGGAGCTCTAGCTCCCTTAGGAAGCAGTTCTGGACTAGACGAATTGGGTTAAAATGCCTTAACATTGTCTGAGGAATCTCCTGGCTTCGTTTGTCGGTAGAGTTTCTGGACACCTTGTATAAATAATTACCTCATTAAATACATACCTTGTTAACTTTGTTTCGTAACACTTCCAATAAACGAACATATTACTAATCTGAAATCAATACTCCATTAGTAGTACGATAAAGAGTGTATATCTGTTTCGTATAGCGTATTAATATAAGCTTAAGAGCCTTATTTTCTATTTACATTAAAATCACTACTTCAAAATAGAGATTACCTTAGCAAACTTCAAACTTTGTAAACAGACTTGTCAGTACGTTAATCGACGAGCTTAAATAGCTCTATTAGTTAATAATTCTGTAGTTTGTTCATAGGAATTAGCTTTAACGGTTTGGTGAATTACGAAGTATTTGTGGCGTGGCGTGGTACAAAACTTATTAGAAAATAAAAGACTTTTGTAACAGCCTACTACATAACAAGTTTTATGATGAAAACTGTCATTTTAGCTTAAGCAAATAAAATAAAATCAAAATGTAATTCCACACATTTTGAAACAAATTTTATATCAAAGTTTAAGTGAAAACAAACGATATCTTCAAGAAAGAATATTATGGTTTATATAACTGTATTATTGTTTAAATAATGAGGATAAAATTTATTTTTTTAACTACTGCGGTAATTCATGTTTGTATGAAGGTTTTGACGATTGTTTCTGCAGTTATGTTTTTTCATATAAAAATAGCTTCAGAACAACCTGTTTTTTCCATTTGCAAAAATACGGTTGTTGCCGATAGAGTATACACTTTTGTAACTCTTTTTTTTTGGTTTTTATGTTTGTTTTCGATAAATGCAATGAAACATGAATATGTTAAACTCTTCTCCAAAATGGCGTTTGAAAACTTGAAACTAGGATATTAGGATATTATTAGGATAATTTATAAAATTAAATTTAGAGATTCTTGTAGAGGCATCTTTAGACAAAACAATATTCTTACTATTCCTGGTCTGTATATATTTTCGTGTATAATGTATTTACATTGCAAAATTTATGAATTCAATAAATTTCAATTTAACCATATTTATTCAACAAGATTCAGAGACAATCACTTTATGCTTCCACAACATCGTTCTGTTTTGTTGGAAGGTAGCACACATTATGCAGCCATAAATTTCTTTAACAAATTGCCAATAGATATACGAATGAATTTACATCAGCCAAACTTTCGGAGGTGTGTACATCAATACATTTGTGAGCTAGAGCCATATTTTAAAAATAACTTTTAAGTATGTTTTGTCATATTTATTAATTTATATACTTTTGTATGTCTGTAACTTTGACTTGTCTCATACGTGTACTTTGTACAATGTCGCATGTGATGAATAAATTTGACTTGACTTGACTTGACTTGAAATGCTGTTCCGATATTCGTGTTCCTGGCAATTTGTTACCTATTAAAAAAAGTATTCCTAGTACCATTTTTTGTCGAGATAGATTTTCCAACTTTAAAAATTCATAATTTGTTTATTCATCAATATTAACATTAAAATACATGGGTCATCCTGGGGAAGTATGGAGAGCATTGGAAAAGACAGGAACAAGGTGGCTAGCAGGTTTATTTAGTAGAATTATGGAAGTTGGACAAATGCCAGATGAATGGAGAAGCAGTATACTAGGACCTGTCTACAAAAACAAGCGAGATATACAATAATGTACAAACTACAGGGCTATAAAACTGCTTAGCAACACCATGAAAATATGGGAAAGAGTAATTGAGAGACGGATACGTGAAGAGACCGAAATATCCGAGAATCAATTTGGCTTTATGCAGGGTAGATCAACAACAGATGCAATTTTCATTATAAGGCAGTTGATGGAAAAATACAGGAGTAAAGGAACAAACGCTCATATGGTATTCATTGATCTTGAGAAAGCATATGATAGAGTTCCTCGAGAGATTCTGTGGTGGGCACTCAATAAGAAAGGAGTCCCTAGTGAATATGTAAATGTTGTGAGTGATATGTATTAGGGAGTAAAAATATTATTACATTTGAATGTTGCGAGGTGACTCATATTTTTTTGCAGAAACTGCTTTCAAATAACTCATATAATAATAATTGAGTTATCTTCCCACTCAAAAAGATCCGGAACATTGTTTAAAAAATCAAAATATCAAAAAATGAAGGAAAAATTCGATTTTTTATTTTGATTAACTTTAAAAGTATTCATTATCGAGAAAAGTTGTATTGACATAAAAGTTGTGTAGTTAAATTTTATAGAAGATAGGGATAGTTAAAAATTTTCAGAACTGTCACCCTTGTTGCAAAATAGCAATAATTGTGAAAAAAAAAAACATAAAAAGCAAGTATTTGGATTTTACTTGTTTCAACGATTTATGCTACACATAGGAACTTCATATTTCACCCAAAAACACTATATGATATAATAAAATAACACTGTACATTTCATTAACATCGGTTTAATAGATTTTACAAAATAAATTTGGCAATCCAGCTTTCGCAAAAAAATGCATTTTTTCAAAATGTTGTAGGACGAAAAATAAAACAGATAGCAAGTTGACTTTTTTACATATTGAAGCACACTGTACCTTTTATTTGCAATTTGAAAAATTAAAATCGGTTAATTACCACGGCGTCAGGAATTTTTTTAAATAAACATTAATTTTGTTGCTTATAAACAAATAAAATATTTTTTAAACTACGCAAACAAATTAAATTTATAAAAGCTCATTGTAAAGGTCTTTAAAAAACGGTTAAAAAAAAAGATTATATTCGGTAGTTTTCGAGATACAGACTTTTAGAGTTGAGTGTCATTTACAACAAAATGATAAACAATAGGTGAATTTTTCTTGTGCCAAAATATTTGTCATTTGAAGCTCTTTCTACATAATATACACAAACTTTCATAATGTTTCAAAATCACAAACACCTTAAAAAAATTAATAAACATTTTCCGGATTAGTAAAAAATACTAATTATTGAGCTGAGAAAACAAAAAAAAATCTCACTTTATTCAAAATAGAAAAATAAAAAAAGTGCATTATCTTGGGTTCTAGTGACGCGATTTTTATCATTTTTTTAAACTGATGCAACTCAAAGTGAAAATCACAAACAACGTATGTATTAATAAATTTTAATTTTTAGTACATTTCGATATAAGTAATTAAAGTTTTTATTGCAAAATAAAAACACATACTCTGCCCTTTAAAATAATACCTTTTGTAGCAAAAACTTTCTTTGTTCATATATTTTAAATAATAGAGAATAAAAGTTTATTATTTCTTAACATATACAATTGTTTAAAGAATATTTCACAAACAATAATCAAATTATTTTGATTTTTGTACAATTAAAATATTAAAATAGAACAAAATATAGAGTAAGAAAATAATATATTAGATAAAGATTGGTGGAAATGTTGTTGGAAATCAACGTGTGTAAATCGGACATTTTACATTTTCCTAATAGAATATGTAATTTTTCATTGCAATGCTAAAGTATACACTTAAGTACCTGTTGCTTTTAAAAACTATTTAAAAGGTCACTGCAAGGATAAACTTACTTTTGTCTCTGTTCTCAAAACAATAAAAACTAAAACATCAACTTAACAATTATTAACAACAACACATTTGTTTGTCCATAGCCGTAATATTCGATAATTTTTGACAGGGCATTTCAATGCCCAGTCAGAGAAAACGTATCCGTTGTCCTGCGCGTAGCACCAAAAATTAATGTTTATTTAAAAAAATTCATGACGCCGTGGTAATTAACCGATTTTAATTTGTAAATTGCGAATGAAAGGTACAATGTCCTGTGGTACAGTACAGTGGTACTATATGTAGAAAAAATTTCAACTTTATCTGCTTTATTTTCCGTCGTGCAACATTTTGAAAAAATGCATTTTTTGCGAAAGCTGGATTTCAAAACTTATTTTGCAAAGTCTATTGAACTGACCTTAATGAAATTTACAGTGTTGTTTTATTATATCATAGAGTTTTTTTTTGGGTGAAATATGAAGGTCACACATGGCTGAAAAAAGTCAAATGCGAATACTTGTTTTTTATGATTTTTTCGCAATTATTGCTATTTTGCAACGAAGATGACAATTTTTTAAAATCTTTATTCAATCCTATCTGACACGAAATTTAATTACGCAACTTTTATTTAAGTGCAACTTTTCTCGGAAATTAACACTTTTAAAGTTATAATCAAAAAACAAAGAAAATATAGAAAATAAGATAGCAATAATTGTGAAAACAAAACATAAAAAAACAAGTATTTGCATTTTACTTGTTTCAACCATTTATGCTACACATAGGAACTTCATATTTCACTCAAAAAAACTACATGATATATAATAAAATAACACTGTACATTTCATTAACATCGGTTTAATAGATTTTGCAAAATAAATTTGGCAATCCAGCTTTCGCAAAAAAATGCATTTTTTCAAAATGTTGTAGGACGAAAAATAAAACAGATAGCAAGTTGCCTTTTTTTACAAATTGAAGCACACTGTACCTTTTATTTGCAATTTGAAAAATTAAAATCGGTTAATTACCACGGCGTCAGGAATTTTTTTAAATAAACATTAATTTTGTTGCTTATAAACAAATAAAATATCTTTTAAACCACGCAAACAAATTAAATTTATAAAAGCTCATTGTAAAGGTCTTTAAAAAACGGATAAAAAAAGATTATATTCGGTAGTTTTCGAGATACAGACTTTTACAGTTGAGTGTCATTTACAACAAAATTATAAACAATAGGTGAATTTTTCTTGTGCCAAAATATTTGTCATTTGAAGCTCTGTCTACATAATATATACAAACTTTCATAATGTTTCAAAATCACAAACACCTTAAAAAAATTAATAAACATTTTCCGGATTAGTAAAAAATACTAATTATTGAGCTGAGAAAACAAAAAAAATCTAACTTTATTCAAAATGGAAAAATAAAAAAAGTGCATCTTGGGTTCTAGTGACGCGATTTTTATCATTTTTTTAAACTGATGCAACTCAAAGTGAAAATCACAAACAACGTATGTATTAATAAATTTTAATTTTTAGTACATTTCAATATAAATAAATAAAGTTTTTATTGCAAAATAAAAACACATACTCTGCCCTTTGAAATAATACCTTTTGTAGCAAAAACTTTCTTTGTTCATATATTTTAACTTATAGAGAATAAAAGTTTATTATTTCTAAACATATACAATTGTTTAAAGAATATTTCACAAACAATAATCAAATTATTTTGATTTTTGTAGAATTAAAATATTAAAATAGAACAAAATATAGAGTAAGAAATTAATATATTAGATAAAGATTGGTGGAAATGTTGTTGGAAATCAACGTGTGTAAATCGGACATTTTACATTTTCCTAATAGAATATGTAATTTTTCATTGCAATGCTAAAGTATACACTTAAGTACTTGTTGCTTTTAAAAACTATTTAAAAGGTCACTGTAAGGATAAACTTACTTTTGTCTCTGTTCTCAAAACAATAAAAACTAAAACACCAACTTAACAATTATTAACAACAACACATTTGTTTGTCCACAGCCGTAATATTCGATAATTTTTGACAGGGCATTTCAATGCCCAGTCAGAGAAAACGTATCCGTTGTCCTGCGCGTAGCACCAAAAATTAATGTTTATTTAAAAAAATTCATGACGCCGTGGTAATTAACCGATTTTAATTTGCAAATTGCGAATGAAAGGTACAGTGTCCTGTGGTATAGTACAGTGGTACTATATGTAGAAAAAATTTCAACTTTATCTGCTTTATTTTCCGTCGTGCAACATTTTGAAAAAATGCATTTTTTGCGAAAGCTGGATTTCAAAACTTATTTTGCAAAGTCTATTGAACTGACCTTAATGAAATTTACAGTGTTGTTTTATTATATCATATAGTTTTTTTTGGTGAAATATGAAGGTAACACATGGCTGAAAAAAGTCAAATGCGAATACTTGTTTTTTATGATTTTTTCGCAATTATTGCTATTTTGCAACGAAGATGACAATTTTTTAAAATCTTTATTCAATTCTATCTGACAGGAAATTTAATTACGCAACTTTTATGTAAGTGTTCATTTCCTCGGAAATGAACACTTTTAAAGTTATAATCAAAAAACAAAGAACACAATCGAATTTTTTCTCAATTTTTTGACATTTAGACTATTTAAACAATTTTTCGGACCTTTTTGAGTGGGAGTATATCTCAATTGTTATTACATGAGTTATTTCCAAGCAATTCCTGCAAAAAATATGAGTTACCTCTCAATATCGATCTCAAAACAGATGCGCCCTGGACTAATATTACAGTTTGCTGAATTGTATAGATATCTTATATCCACTAACTAAATGAAACAAGTCTTGGGAATGTAACATAAGAATTGAAGATATTTCTTGGAATTCATAGATATCAAAAAAGCGTTACTGTTCATGCAGAAAATGGGAGAATATTCCCAGTACAGAGTTCACTGTGTGTAATAATATAGACGCGGATACTTAAGTAAAAGAGTATGTCTCCTTTCGAGAACTTTAAATTTTAAATTACTGTTTAAAACCCATAACTAATTTGAAATACATGAAAACTAAATGTAGGTATAATATGTTCTATTGATCACATCATTACCATATATTCAAATCATTCCCCTGGGGCTTCCAAAGAATTATTGAACCAAATTTTATTTTTTTGACAAAACATTTTAACTGCAGTTGCATAACTAATAGACTAACAGTTGGGATAAAGAAGAATTTGCAAATCATTTTAGGCACCGTCAGAATCCATAGAATTCTTAGAATTTAATAAACCTGCATATATGTGTTTCGTCGATGTGACCAAGGCTTTTGACAGAGTACGATTATAGTACGTGTTAGAAATGATGGGAGAAAAAGGGCTAAACCACAGGCTAATTAACCTAATACACGATATTAGCAAACAATGCAAAACAAAAATAAGAGCAGGATATTTGACAACAGAAGACATAGTTATAAACATAGGAACCCGTCAAGGCGATTCACTGAGCCCTTTCATATTTAATTTAATAATGGACAAAACAATAGAAAACCTTACCAGAACACTTGGATTTAATATGGGTAATACATTCTGTAGAGTCGTTTGCCACGTTGACGATGCTGCCCTTATCGCCAATTCTGAAGACAATCTCCAAAGGCTACTGCATGCATTTAATACTAAAGTTAAATAACAGAATATGCTCATCAACACGGAGAAGACTAAGTACCTAGTAATTTCCAAAGAACCGATAAGATACAAATTAGAAATTGTCCCCAAAACTGTGGAAGAGGTGAATCACTTCAAATATCCTGGAGCGGAAATGACAAGCTATGGAAATCTTTCAAAAGAGGTCAGAGAACAAACAATGAAAGCAGGTAGAATCTGGGGATGCCTTAAAGAAATCGTATGGGAGCACACATATCTAAATATTTAAAGCAAAGTCAAAATATATAAGAGAACAATAAGACCTATTACAACATATGCGGCAGAAATAAGACCAGATACAACTAGAACGTTACAAATGACAAGAACAGTTGAAATGAGAACACTAAGAAGTATACAAGGCAAAACTCTACGTGACAGAATAAGAAGTAAAGACATCAGACAAAACTGTGAAATACAGGACATAGGAAGGTGCGTCAGACAGAGACGAAGATATTGGAATAAGCATATAAAGAGAATGGAGGACAGCAGACTCGTTAAAAGCGCAAACAAGAATAAACCCTTTATGAAAAGAATGAAATTTTACCTTTTTTTCAAAAGTTTTTATTGACGTTTCCGTGTACGTTTTATTTATCGCTATAGTAAAATTTATTTGCAGTTTGCATGGTTGAGTAATAAAAAAATAGTTTTGCGCATTTAACGAATATCTTTCGATCCCGCAAGGTCAATCAAAATCTATAAAAACTTGAAATTTTTGATGATTTTGATAAATTAAAAAATATTTGTTTATCTCATTTTTTGTTATAATATGAAGTTCTTCACTTGTTTAGATATTGTATGACAATATTTAAACAATCCAGAATTCAAAACGACGGGGTGGTTGCACTTCTAGCTCCACACGCACCCCCTTCTCTCCAAAGAACCAATGACTGTGTGTCTTTTACATTATTTGCATATATACATTTCTTTTTCATCTATTTGTGTCCAGCTTTTAAACGCCAACTTTGTATTGTGATTTCTTGGTAAAATCTGGCAGCATGGGCCTTGATTTAAGTGTTTTCCTGAATGAATCCATCTCTTGATTGGGGTCCACATACATTAGCATTAGAGGACGCTTCCGTGACCAACTTTAGGCAGCGCTCGACAGCTTGCATGTAGCAGGGATAGTTTTGTACATTCCATTCTGGAATGTCGCCCGATGTAACGCAAGAAGGATATCTTCATTTGAAACTCTTCAAGGAAGTGGTGAAAAAGATAGTTTTACAACAATCCAGTCTATTATTTTGGTTTAGTCCTGTGCTTCAAAATTTCAAGTTGTAGGGTGAAAGAAAACACATTAGAGAGCTAGGGCTAAGGAGAGTGTTAAAAGCCGGACAGACTAAAGCTAATGGCAAACGTTTTAGAAATTGCATCCCTTTAAATTTTCAAGCACAGGACTATACTGAAATAATAGACTGGAATGTTACAAATCTTCTCCACTAGTTCTTCGAAGAAGAGTTTCAAATGAAGATATAAGTTCCTGCATTACATCAGGCGACATGCCAGACAGTAATGTACAAAACCATCCCCGCCACACGCAAGCTGTCGAGCGGTGCTTGGTCAAGATCCAGGTAGTTGGTCCAGGTCCAAAGAAGTTGGTCAAGGAAGCATCGTCTAATGTCTAATGTATATGGGCCCCAATCGAGAGATGGATTCATTTAAGACAACATTTAAATCAAGGCCCATGCTGCCAGATTTTACCAAGAAATCACAATACAAAGTTGGCATTAAAAGCTGGACACAAATAGATGACAAAGAAATGTATATATGCAAATAATGTAAAAGACACACAGTCATTGGTTCTTTGGAGAGAAGGGGGTGCGTGTAGAGCTAGAAGTGCAACCACCCCGTCGTTTTGAGTTCTGGGTTGTTTAAATATTGTCATACAATATCTAAACAAGTGAAGAACTTCATATTGTTACAGAAAAATGAGATAACTAAATATTTTTTAATTTATCAAAATCATCAAAAATTTCAAGTTATTATAGATTTTGATTGACCTTGCGGGATCGGAAGATATTCGTTAAATGCGCAAAACTATTTTTTTTTATTGCTCAACGATGCAAACTGTAAATAAATTTTACTATAGCGATAAATAAATAAAACGTACACGGAGGATCAATAAAAATTTTTGAAAAAAAAAGGTAAAATTACATTTTTTTCATAATCTTTAGGTCCGTTGCGGGATCGGAAGATAAAGTCCGATTTGAATATTTTTTTTTGTTTTTCTCATAATTACCAATCGCAACTTTTCCGCACTATAGCGACGCGGAATTATCAACTTGACTTTTTTCGCACCACCCTAATGAACAGGCAGTAGCCTACTAGCATGATCGTTTATGCTAGAAAGAAGAAGAAGAATAAAAAGAGAGTCCATAACTATAATAGTAGAACGAAAAAAAAATGAGCATTATGCCGTCAATTTTCAGTCGACAGTGAAAAATTATTAAACTTTCCATTTATGGACGGGATAAGTTAATTAAAGAGCACCCCCATTTAAGACAGGCAAAATGTCCTAACTCCCAGAATTCAATTGACTCATTTTAAGCCACCACCCACTCCCCATCAAAAACACCATTTTTCGTTTTTGTTGTTTTTTGGCGTGATACAATACATTTTAAAACTTCAATAAATTCACATAAATTGTACCAATATACAAAAAAGGAGAACATATTATAAACTGCGGAAACTACAGAGCTATATGTCTGTCATCGGGATGCTTTAAAATGTATACGAAAATAATAGAAAAAAGATTAAGGCAAGAAGTAGAAATGAAATTGGGAGATGAACAAGCGGCCTTTAGACCAGGAAGACAAACAAATGACAACATATATACCATCAGGGACCTAATCGAAAGATGCTTAGACACGGGGGAAAACTGGTATTAGCATTCATAGATCTAAGAGCAGTATTTGACACGATAGAAGGACATAATATAGGGGAATGCTTGAGGAAAATAAATGTATAAAACAGATTGATAAAAATTATAGAAAGTACTTACAAAGAGGTAAAAGGAAGAGTTCAAATAGCAGGGGAACGATCAGAAGAATCTAATTGGAATAGAAGTATTAAACAAGGAGATATTCTCAGCCCTTTGCTATTCATAATCGTAATGAACGAATTAATAAGAAAACATAGAGCAAAAACGAACCAACTACAGACAATAATAGGATACCATAGATTACAACCGGTAACAATAGAGTCCTTAATGTATGCGGACGACATAGTACTAATAGCAGATTCCGAGGACAAAATGCAGAAACTAATGGATATATGGGTAGAGGAAATAGAAGAGTTAAAAATGGAAATAAACGAGGAAAAAGGTAAGATAATGATAATCAACGGCAAAGAAGATAATGAAATAAAGATAAAATGCAAAAACTCAGAACTGGAAATAGTTACAACTTACGAATACCTGGGAAGTATCATTACTAACGACGGAAAAATAGACTGGCAAATAACAAATAGAGCAAAGAAATCAACAAGTTATACTATGCCTTAGCCCCAATACTGGGGAGAAAAACTTTCAAGAGAGACAAAAATAAACATATATAACACAATAGTGATACGTTTTTCACCAATGATTGCACAAAAGTCAAGCCTCGTGTCATTAAAACAATATTGTAAGGTGTGAATAAATTTTGGTGTGAATGGATGAATGTTGTTTTGATCCAATATTTTCTGTAAGTGACTTTTGCTTAAGCCAACTTCCGCTGCTCTTTTTCGTAAATTTAACTTTGGATTTTCCCTTACTGACTTATATAGCATAACTAGGGCAGTAGCTGCATCGTAGTCCTCATTATATGTCGTTTTCGATTTTTTTCTGTTTTTCAGCTCCAATTGCATAACACTTTACAAGATAAATTCTTTGTTGGATGCTAACATTGTCTTGTCGAAGAAGAAGAAGAGTGAAAATTCGCAAATTACACTGGTAAACACACAGTTTGCTGCCGGAAATTTTTTTACTGTTTCTAGGTAATTTGGGTCTGCTGAATCCAAAAATGCCACCAGATTTGCTCCATCAGATCGTTTTCAAAAAATACGACAACAGATTACATTTCTAACATATAGGGTTATTTAACGCAGCACTACCTACATATATGTAGTGCTGCTACCCATGAAATAAACCAAGTACGAATAAAAAGTAAGATAATTATTGTACAATAATGTACATACAAAAATAATCACACATATCTGCCAAAAAAACTTAACTTTTCTTCTAACCTAACCGGCAGCGTCGCAACAAAAATGTGTTATTCGGCGTCACCTAAAAACTTCCTTTTATATGATTTTCTTTCAAAGGCTTTAAAAGGACGGTCACTTTGAAGACTCCGACAGTAATCCGCCATCATGTGATAGCCCCATCTCCCTGATACCCCTCTTCCATCGTTTTGATATCTTGGTGAAGATTTTCTGGGAAACGGTCTAAGTGGCTGTGGAGGTAATAAATTTTAATACTCAAATGACAACCGTGTTTGTCAAAATTGTTGAGCATTTATTCCACTCTAATGCCCAATTGGTATACTTCCATATTTGTTGCCATTATGCAGAAGAACACACTTTAAACTTCGTTTGGAACTGTCGATAAAAAGACGCCAATGATCTGGTGTATACTCCGATACACCCATTTTTTCTAACAGTCCTTTAATATTGTTATAAAAAACCATATCATCTTGCTGAGAAAAAAAGGCAAAAGATCTTTTATCTCCATTACGATAGTATGTAATTTTGGTATCTGGGTGAAGAACATTCTTTTCTTTTAGTCTGGAGGTAAGCAACTCGGAAGAATCCTTTGGAAGGTTCACATTTCTGATAAGATCGCTTAGCTCTTTCTGAGTAAAGCGCTCAGGACGTGTTGAATCCCCTTCAAAATCACTGTCGTCTTCCTCAAATCTATTAGTCTGCAGTTCGTCAAATAACGTTTCGGCATTATCCTCTGGTAACATAGGTATACTGCTAAATATTGGAATGGGTATCTGCTCAAGCTGATGTGGAATTGGTCTTATTGCTGAATCCAGGTTAGGATATGTTCACGTATGTCGATTGTTACGATTAATGCCCTTTATATTCACAAGACAGAAATAGCAATCGTCAAAATAATTTTTTGGTTCCCTCCATACCATTGTAAAACCAAATTTAAACATTTTCGTTGACCTTTCGTCCACTGTCGCAAGTTTTCAATACAAGTTTTGCACACTACATGTGGAGCTCAGGATTTATCTTGATCTCCTAAATGAACACCAAAATAGGCCCTTTTGTTCATTTGTCCATTTGTCTTAGAATTTTTTAAGTTTGTTTATAAACATATTGCAATTATAGTGGTGGAATATACAGAAATGTAAGAATATTTAAGTATTTGATTAGTATGTTATATCTCGAAAACTAGAGCTGATACAAAGAAAAGGTTTGTATTTTTGGAATCGGCACAGATGAATTAACTAAAATCAGTTGATTTTTTTTTTCGGCAGCAAGACAAAATTTTTATTTTGTTGGGCTGTGTTATGTATCGGAGTTGACAGTTAATAAGCTACATTGTATCTTAGCATCGCCAGTTTATTGTTGCGATTTCAAACTTAGTGCAAAAATGTATAGGGATTTACATAAAAATTGGTGATATTTTTCGCTAAAATTGAAAATAAAAAGTTTTTCCTCTTGGGCACCTCCTTGGGCATCCGTGGGCACATTGTATACTGTATAGTATGCGATCTACGGTCTAGTTAAATACCGTTATTTTTTAAAATTGAAGTTAGTTAGACGGGGAATGCAATCGATTGCTTTTTACAGTCACTGCACTTAATTTTTTGTAACATTCTCCTATTTTATCGTATTTCCTTCCAATGTTTTCTGACACCCTTCATTTTTTGCCGATTCCCTCAATTTTTCTGGCACCCTCCAATTTTATCGGAGACCCTCCATTTTTTCTTCGACTCTTATTTCTTTTTATTTTTCTTTTATTTTATAACTCGAGAAGGACTGGATGGATTTGGCTACTTTTTATTTTTGGACAAACGAATAAACGAATATTTTTGAGTTAAAGTTGATTTAATGTAATCGAATGAACGATTTCCGAAGTGGATGTCGAAACGTCAAATAAATTAATCTTAAACTAAAATTGTGGTTTGATTCCCAATTTTTTTTTTTAATAAAACTCCAACAGGAATCTTATGATTATTGCTATCTGATCATTACTATGATCAATAAGCAAGTTAGTTCTATATACAAAATATTATAAAAACTTATCTAAGGTCATATTCAACAATATTCCTTAGGCTCTAATACATTACACTAAAACTAGCTAACGTGTACACTTTAGCCGCACTTTGCTCTGCTTTTTCACTTTCACGCACTTGAACTTATTGCACTAACTCGAACGGCTTCGTTCACTTAAGTCTTTTTATCTGGTTGGCGTTGTCTAGGAGATTGATGGCCTCGACATTCACATGGTTGGAGAGCCTTTGTTCATGACTCTCGGCAAACTTACTTATTGTGTGGATAACCGATCCATCTGGAGGTCTCGATGAAGATCACAGTTTCTGAAGTACCATGGAGTTTTGACGATGTTCCTTAATACTTTATTCTGATATCGTTGTATAATTTGGATGTTACTTTCTTTTGTACAGCCCCATAGCTGTATCCCATATGTTCATATCGGTTTAAGGACTTGCTTATACAATAACAATTTGTTATAAGTGGACAGAGTGGATTTTTTCCCATCAACCAGTACATCTTTCTGAACTTAGTTTCTAATTCTTCCTTTTTTTTCTTAATATGCGCTTTCCAACGTAGCTTGGAATCTAATGTCATACCCAAATATTTTGCCGTATTTGCATAAGGTATTTGGTTTCTATTTATACTAACTGGGATATGTTGTTCTCTTTTGTTAGTAAAATTGACATGAACAGATTTTGTTTCATTTAATTTGATACGGCATCGCCTGGTCCAGATGTTAATTTGTTCAACAGAATTCTGTAGCATGGTTACTGCTTCCTCGTGGTTTTGTCCGACTGCTAGAATGCATGTGTCGTCTGCAAATGTCGCAATTGTGTTAGGTTCTAATGATGGAATTGGTATAGAGCAGGTGTAGCACTGGCAGCAGGACACTTCCTTGTGGAACTCCAGCTTTAATTTCTCTTAATTCTGAATATGCTTCCTCATTTTTAACTCGAAAGTATCTGTCGGATATATATGATTCTAGTAGTTCAGAATATTGTTTTGGTAAGTAGCATCTCATTTTATGATATAATCCGTCATGCCACACTTTGTCAAAAGCCTGCGCTACATCGAGGAAAATTGCAGAACAGACTTTTCCGTCTTCTAAAGCTTTTTCTACTATATCTGTTATTCTATGCACCTGATCTATCGTTGAGTGGCTTTCTCTAAACCCAAACTGATGATTAGGAATTAGATTTTTTTCCTCTATAATCGGTTTTAGTCTCTTCAAGAGTAGATTTTCATATAATTTAGACATGACAGGTAACAGTGAAACAGGCCTATATGAAAAAGCTTCTTGTGGAGGTTTTCCTGGTTTTAGTGTCATTATAATTTCTGCCACCTTCCATATCTTTGGTACGTACCTCAGCCTAAAGGAAGCATTTATAAGATGTTTTAATTTTATTATAGCTTTCCTTGGAAGTGGTTTTAACACTTCCCCATTAATCAGATCAAATCCAGGAGCTTTCTTTGGATTTATATTTTCTTTTATTTCCAAATATACTTCTTTTGGAGTTACAGGGCTAATCTCCATTTCATCTTGATCAGGGAGCTCCCAGTTAATTATTTCTTGTTCTTCATTTGGTTGAAGAGTATTTTCTAGGTGATCAGCAAACCTGTTGGCCTTTTGTATATTGATTCTTGCCCAGCTACCATTAGTATTTCTAATTGGTGGATTCTGTAAGATTGGCCTTTTTAATCGTTTGGTAGCCTTCCACAATGAGTAATCAGTAGCGCTATCATTTGATAGTTCACTTAGGTAGATGTTAACTGATTCGTTTTTAATTTTTTGAATTTCTCTTTTTAATTTTTTTAATTTTTGTGTGGCATTATTTAATCTAATTTTATCAACGGGTGCTCTAGACCGATGCCACTTGCGTCTCAGTTTTCTTTTTTCGGTTATCATTTCTCTGGTTTCTTTCGGGTAGTTATTTCTTTTTATTCTTTCGACACTGTTCTTGCTGTTGTTCCAAGCAGGTTGTTGTACATTTTTATTGAGTAGTTCTACTTCTGATTCTAGTTGTTCAACAGTTCTTAACGGAACTGAGAGGTTAATCTTCTCTTCAAGGTATAACTGGAAACTTTTCCAGTCAGTATTTTTGCTAACAAGTCTAGGAGGTCTTTCTTTTTTGATAACAGTGTCACTGAGTATGAGAATAATTGGAGAATGATCCGAGTTCATATCAAATACGTCTTCTATCTCTATGTAACTTGTTGAAATATTTCTGACTACAAAGAAGTCGATAAGGTCTGGGATTTTTGGCTTTCCCGTTGATATTGCGTCGCATTTTATGTATTTCATTGTTTTAAAAATTCTTTCCCTTTGGTGGTAGTCAGTCGTGACCCCCAATGCGTATGTTTTGCATTGAAGTCTCCTCCATGGATAAATCTATGGCCTTGACTGGCCAGGAAATCTACATATTGATTTTTCTTGATGGCATGTCTTGGCGGACAGTAAACCTCTGTGACAATTACCTCATAGTTTTTACATTTAATTTTTACTGATGTGGACTGAAATTCTTGAGTTCTGTATCCCATTTTTTGATAGTGCATAATATTTTCTTTGATTATTACTGCACTACCTCCTTTGGCTGCATTATCAGGGTGAGTAGTATGAAAAGTTTTATAACCCCTAAATCTAATATATGACTCATTCGTAAAATGGGTTTCAGAAATGAGGTATATGTCTATTTTCTCTATATCTAGTCTGCCTTGTAGTTCTTGCTGATGTTTCAAGATGCCATTTGCATTCCATTCTACTATTCGTAAACTACCCGCCATTACGAAGTCTTTTGGGTATAGCTCCTTTGGTGCTATATTCTATTCTGGTTATTCGGTCGTCCAGGTTAGTTAATCTCTCTAGTATTTTCTGTAGTGTTTGTTCTATTTTCAGATCTTTTTGACTACTATAGTTTTCTTCGTTACTTTTACCAGCTGCTGCCATGTTATAAGTTATTGCTTTGTGATCTTCTTGTTTTGGATTTTCTACAGGTTTTGGATGCATTCTTTGTGGTTGTCTGGGTAAGGTCTGTTTCTTGTTATATTTATCTTTTATTTTTTGTATTTCTTTTGCCACGATACATCCTCTATAGCTAGCCGGATGCCCTTCTCCACAATGGACACATTTAGGTTGTGCGTCCTTGGGTTTCTCACATTTGGCTGTTAGGTGTTTTCCCGTGCAGCGGACACATATTGGATCTTTCGCATAGTAACCTTGTGTGTGTCCATATGCCTGACATCTCTTACATTGAGGTACCAATTTTGATTTTCTTAGCGGAAGTATTTGTACTTTTACGCTCATGATATCGGAAATCTCATAAATTCTATTAATATTTTCGTCATTTCTGAATTCCAACATAAACATATTTAGTGGCTGCTTTGTTTTGTATTTTAATTTCGGTATGACATCCATTATCTTGAATACTTTATCATTTAAAGCTTTCGTGAGCGAATCTTTACTGGCTGAATGATGTAACTTATTGGCTATAAGTTTAATTGGTCGGTTTTGCTTATTTTCGTACGTATGCCATGGATAATTTAATTCACTCAACTTTTTGGTTAATTTCCTGAAGTCTTCTTCACTATCGACATTAATTTTAGCGCTCTTGTCATTCATGGAATTGGCTAAATTCGACAATACTCTCCACAATTATTGGAGGTGGGAGTTGTGTTTTTATAGTTTTTTCTTCTCTTTGATGGACAGATGAATCTTTTTGTGGTGGGGTCAATAATGTATCCATTTTACGTTTTTTGTAATTGACACGTATCCACTCTGTCTCCTTAGCTAATTCTTCCTCATCAGTTTGATATTCATCATTCTTAGGTTCTTTCTCTTTGGTTAAGTTTTTCTCTAGTTCTGCAAATTTTAATTGCAAGCTTTCATTTAATTTTTGTAAATTATCTAACTGGAGTTGGAGCTGATTTACTCTATCCGTAGCGTAATTCTTCTCCATTTTCGTCTGTTTCCATGCCGCGTAGAGCATTTGTTCGTTTTGGGGCCTTGCATAATTTTCCTGAAAGAGGGTAATATTTTGTTGTATTAACAGTACCTCGTTAGGTGTTTGAAGACCCGCATTTTGTTGGATCATTTTAGCGAGAACCAACAATTATAATAGTCGCTAGGTGCCCTTCATTAGTTCTAACCAAGCGCCCGCACTATACCCAATTTAAAAGTATTGTAAACAAAACAGTAATTTGGATTTTTATCTTACCAGTTTTTGTCACTTATCTATTTTCGACTTAATTATCAAATGATAATTAGCAGACACGGAAACACACAACCTTTATGATACGAGGTTTAATGGATACTATGATTCCCAAATAAAACAGTAAATTACATAAGATGCCACAAGGAAATAGATACCACAGAAAGATAAACAGGATATGAGTGCCTTTCTGACATTAGTTAGATTTGAAACTAAATGATTATTAGTTCATGTTTGTCTTCAAATTAGATTACTGTAATTACTGTTAGATTAACAATTTTATATTTTCTATGTTTATACGAACGGCTAGAAAATACGAACTGAAAGGCGCAGGACGCTATAAACCGGTGCCATATATCTATAGGGTGAGGCAGATAAAGGGTCTATTAGAAATATATCGAGAACTAAAGGTAAGAAAATCATGAAAATTGTTGTTCTGAAGCTATTTCCTTGTGGCATTTTTATGATTAATTATTTATATGGGAAATAAGCCACAATTAAAATGAAAAAAATAATTTTATTAACGTTTCGACGCCCAAATCGGGTGCCGTTGTCAAAATATAAAATATTACTAAAATAAACAAAAGAGTTGTTGCTAAGCAAAAAGATTCTTCTAATAATTTATTTAATCTCACTCATTTATATTGGCAATTCAGACATATATTATACATTTTAAAGTAGAAGACTTTAAAATGATATTGCCAATATTTATGAGTTGCGTTCCTGGGACGACTTACTGAAAGATAGTTCATTCGATTACATTAAATCAACCCCAACTCAAGAATATCCGTCATAAAAAATTATAGCATGTGATCTGTCTTTAAAAAGACAACCAAATGCAACGACAGTAAAATTCTCGCGTTAGAGACTTCATAGTAAATCACAAGGGAAAACCAGGAAAAACCCTGCGATACTATTCCGACATCGTAAGTATTTAGTCTTACATTAATTTACTCTCAAAAAATAATACCAAATTCTGACTTGTAACATGTTTAAATTATAAATAATATTAATAATACTAGATATATAAGTAATACTAAAATATAAAATATATACTAGCTCGATATTATTGACTTACTAATCTTGGTATTTTCTTTCTATTGACTTCCTCTTTCAGTATGGGTAACCACATCCTACTGCATTCTACCGAGGAATTTGCGACACAATTGGTTTCATTTAGCATAATTAGAGCCGCTTCTTTGATTTTTCTCTTTATACTATCTGATTCTTTCAGGACTATACTTGAATCTCTCCACTGAACTCTATGTTCATTATCCCATGCGTGTTGACATAGAATTTTACTGTCGTTGCATTTGGTTGTCTTTTTAAAGACAGATCACATGCTATAATTTTTTATGACGGATATTCTTGAGTTGGGGTTGATTTCATGTAATCGAATGAACTATCTTTCAGTAAGTGATCCCAGGAACGCAACTCATAAATATTGGCAATATCATTTTAAAGTCTTCTACTTTAAAATGTATAATATATGTCTGAATTGCCAATATAAATGAGTGAGATTAAATAAATTATTAGAAGAATCTTTTTGCTTAGCAACAACTCTTTTGTTTATTTTAGTAATATTTTGTATTTTGACAACGACACCCGATTTGGGCGTCGAAACGTTAATAAAATTATTTTTTTCATTTTAATTGTGGCTTATTTCCCATATAAATAATTAATCATGAAAATTGTAATACAGGGGTTTTGAGATATGAACTATTTAATGAAAATACTTTGGTCTCTTTGCTAATTCCGGTTATACCGGAAGTTGATTGTAAGACCAAGAAGAGAAACTTTTCAAAGTTTACTAGTATAGTTTCGACGTACTAGACACTTATATCACGAGAACCTTCCTACTAATATGCAGATTTTCAGTTACACTAACATTTAATTCATTTTAATAACTTGCAATAGTTATTGTTCGAACAGGTTTCTCGTAATCTAAATGTCCAGTTTATTGAAACCGCTCTAGTAAATTTTGAAAAGTTTCTCTTTTTAGTTGTCATCTATCATGGAATTGCTGATGATAAGTTCTTATTAATAGTAGCACATTTTTATTTATTATACTCTCCTAGAACAAAAAAAAACATCTGAATCAGTTCCTCATTAGAAAAATTCATATTAGTAATGGTAGCAAAGCAACTGGAACTATAAAAATAATATGTCTAATGTTTAATCAAGTTTAGTGTCAAAGTCATAGCCAACTAGATAGAATATTGTATATTTTTATTAATATTAAACACACCATCAATCTTAACTACGTAGGTATTTTGATATATCAACCAGTATTGATAAATTAAGGGTCATTCGAGATTAATATGTGTTTATTTTAGAAAAATTTATTTATGATTGAATATTTTCACGGCAAACAATAAAATTTCACGTAATTTTTGTTGCAATTAATGTTTGGTTTAAAGAACTACGAATAACTTACAAGCAGTTAGGTATAGAGAATGCTTAAGAAATAAAAAAGTACTAGAAAATATCATTTCATTACAATACAAAAATACAGGGCGTTCCATTTAAGAAAACTCGAAAATACTCATTCCGAGTTTCGACCAACTCTGTATACTAAAATTAAACATTTCGCTATATTTTTAATTTCTAATAATAACAGACCATATTAAAAATCACGTGAATATAAATTGAGTTTTTATATCAAATCAGTACAATTCTACAGGGTGTGAAGTTTGCTACAAAATTTTTAAAAAACCGTAATTATCTTTTAAACTACCCTGTATAATATTACAAAACCTCATATTTTAAGAAAGAAGACATCGAGAAGAATCCAAAAAGGTGAAAATATACAGGGTGTCCCATTTAAAAAACGAAGTTACAATCAACTTCCGGTATAACCGGAAGTAGCAAAGATACCGAATTATTTTCATTAAATAGTACGTACCTCAAAAAACCTGTATTAAAATTTTAGTGATTCTCTTACCTTTAGTTCTCGAGATATTTTTAATAGGCCCTTTATCTGCCTCACCCTGTATATTATTTAAGGTACATACAATGCCGACTATTTCATCGTTACAGAAACAAAGCGGAAATTGTAGCAATCTTAAAGTGTTTCCCATTTTGCAATTGAATAAATTTTCAGTACAGATTATATAAAAGTACAATACCACAAGATAATTACCACACTCTTTCAGGTAATTACAAAAATTCACAAATCTGGATTTTTTCATTTAAGAATGTTAACATAATTTTCTAACGCTAAAAGCAAAAAAGATGATTTCCTTTTATTCCCACTGGGGTGTGATAAATTTCCAGTTGAGCCATCATCATTAAGTCAAATTTTTAGTGGACATGGATCGTTTTATTAACCCTGTAATGGCTTAATGGCCATGGTAATCGTTCTTAAAATTTACGGTTTTTATCTGGAATTTAATGTATCTTTTAACAAAATTACATTGGGAATTAAATTGGTTATTGGATAAAACTCTCTGAATTCATTTCAGACTGCTGGTGAATTTGTTCAGAACGACTGTGTTAATATTTCTACAAAAGAGATATCAGGGTTTAGCTAATCAAATACTACATTATTTAATTGAATATACCTTGCCAGCAGATCCAGTGAACAATATAAAAGGTTTTATTTATTTTATATATAAAAGGTGTAAAAATAAAATTGAGGTAGTATATCACAACTTTTTTAAATTTATGATATTAAAATCCGAATAGTCCAACAAAAATTAGGGACTACTTCAATTGATACAAGAGATAATAACTAAGAGCATTCGTGGGTTCTATAGAAAGAAGCAATTTTAGAAGCGGCAAAGGAAGCTTGTGGATCCTGTAGAACCATTAAACACCAGAAACACACATTTTGGTGGACAGAGAATGTGAAAAATTGTATTAAAAATAAGAAATTTGTATTTCATTTACTAGATCCGCTATTTCCTCGTTATTATCGTCTGTCTGTTCAGATCCATTTAGAAGCTCATCAAAGTACTGCTTCCAGCGTTCTTCTCTGGTTCACCCATAATCATTTCTCCATTTTTATCTTTATAATGTACAGTTTTTGACTGATGTCCTCGTTTCTCATTTTTTATCCGTAGGTTCCTAATTTGATTATTTTTGTAGCTTTTCTCTATATTTTTCAGCTTAGCTTCATAATGTTTCCTTTTTTTTTTTTCTCGTAGTATCTTTTTGGTTTTATTTCTTCGTTCAGTGTAATTTTCCTGCACTTCTCTAGTTCCTTGAATTATCATTTTTAATCGTAGCCTGGCCCTCTCTTCCAATGATTGTTCACATTCTTCATCAAACCATTATTTTTGTTTTTTTCTTTGTGTTATCATTGGTGCTAGAAATATTTGCTGCTTCTTTAATTACATCTTTTAATGTTCCCCACATGCATTCTACATTTCTTTCATCCACTATGCTCTCTAATTTGTTGTTAATAATAATTTATCCATACAACGTTTGCTCACTTTCTCTCTGTAATCTGATTCGCTTGTTTCTTACGTATTTTAATCTCTTTTTGCATAATGTACATGTAATGTCTTGTATAATGTACAGTTTTTGTCTGATGTCCTCGTTTCTCATTTTTTATCCCTTGGTACAGGTTCCTAATTTGATTATTGTTGTAGCTTTTCTCTATATTTTTTAGCTTAGCTTCATAATGTTTCCTTTTTTTTCTTGTAGTATCTTTTTGGTTTATTTCTTCGTTCAGTGTAATTTTCCTGCACTTCTCTAGTTCCTTGAGTTATCATTTTTAATCGTAGCCTGGCTCTTTCTTCCAATGATTGTTCAAATTCTTCATCAAACCATTCTTTTTATTTTTTTCTTTGTGTTATCATTGGTGCTAGAAATATTTGCTGCTTCTTTAATTACATCTTTTAATGTTCCCCCCATGCATTATACATTTCTTTCATCCACTATGCTCTCTAATTTGTTGCTAATAATAATTTATCCATAGAACGTTTGCTCACTTTCTGTCTGTAATCTGATTCGCTTGTTTCTTACGTATTTTAATCTCTTTTTGCTTCGAAGAGTTGGTACTAATTGTTTCATCCATATTCCGACCAAATAATGGTCTGAGTCCATATCGGGTTCTCTATATGTTCTCACCTTTGTTATGCAGTTCTCTTCGTTTTTCTCAATTAAAACATGGTCGATCTGGTTGACTGTACGTCCGTCTGGAGATTTCCATGTTCCCTTATATGTCCTTTCATTGGTGGTATGTAATTTTTATTATAAGTCCCTTTTCTTTGGCAAAATCTACCAGGAAATATCAATTTTCGTTAGTTTCTGGATATAAACTGTGCTTGCCTATTGTGGGCATTAATAATTCTTCATATCATACCTGGGTATAGCCTCATTAGCCCAACAAAATAAAATAAAATAAAAATGTAATTCCGTACAGGTTGGAATAATCTTTTTATCAAAGTTTAGATCCAAACAAATAATATTTTCAAGAAAATATATGATTTATTTGAGGGGATCATTGTTTAAATAATTAAAAATTGGTAATTTTTGCACAAAATATACTTATTTAACGGCGGGTGTAATTTCCTCACCAAAATAATCTTTTGCCTGCGTTTATAAGGGTATGTCATAATCTCACAGGTATTTTCCTCACCAAGACCAAAATGGCTATTTCAGTTATTTCAGGTAGATTTTACTAAAAGGCATTCAATTGAAGTATTTATCTACTATTAAATTACATTATTTACCTATAATTAATAATAATTAATTAATTAATTATAGTATTTTATTTTTAGTCACAATTGGAATTTTGACAAAAATGACATGTTTAATAGAAAGTGATCGCGGTAAATCTTACGCGGTATTGGTATTTGAAAATTTTATTTTCTATAAAGTGAAAGTTTGTCAGTTATATAAGAAAAAATATATAATTATTATCGACGAAAAATGATGCCTGATCGACTTCCTTCCCATATTGATGAGGTTCACGAATTTGTGAAGAGGTGTGCTCAAAAAACAACCAAGAGGGAAAATTTTCTCTTTATAAACTGTGTCAAAAGTAGGATAATTGTATTTAGTTGTGAAACAAATATAAGACTTTTAGCCACATTGAATTTTATTATATGGATGGCATATTTTTTTATTGTACCACATATTATTATTTGCAATTATTCATTATTCATGGGCTAATTAATGGGCATTATATTTCTTTATTATACTGTTTACTGCCAAACAAAAAAACAGAAATTTACAACAATAATTTTTATTTGTTACAATCAGAAATTTTTAAAGTTCTCAAAATTGAGTTTAATGTAAAATTCTAGTAAAATTTTTGAAGATTTTGAAAAGGAATGCAATCATTGAAATGTGTCCGAACACTGAAATGCATGGTTGTAAATTTCACCTACACTAAGCTTGGTATAGAAATGTCTTGGTCTCTTGATTTAATATCAGAATATAAAAATGATTCTGAAAGAGGCAAGTGGCTCAAACATACTTTTGGCCTTACATATAAAACCAGAAGACGTATCAGATTGTTTTGTGTTTGATTTAATGTCATGCAAATCAGGAAATTAAATTTAAGATAGATATGTTAATTATTTAGTTGAAACTTATATAGACGAAAATGCCACATTCTCCCCATATTTGTAGACAGAAGCAAATTCTTCTGTTATTCGTATTACGAATGCTTGCGAATCTTTTCATTCGCATTTTAATTTATCGTTTTGTAATACGCATCCATCCATATATATTTTCTTTGAAAAATTAAAGATTTTCAGGTAGATACGTATGTTAAAATTTAAAGTTTGCATATTGCAAAACCTATCAAATATAAACAAGTTAAACTGAAATTGAAAAATGTAGTAAATTTATTAATAAGATATCAGTCTAATCAAATGACTAGAATCGATTTTGTAAAGTGTCTGTCTTATTATAATAAATATTAAATAATAATTTATACGTCTTGCATATTATCTATATTATAAATTATTATTATAATGTAAGGAAATTAATGTCTTTTATTCGGATTTCGGATGCTTTCATAATAGACATTCTTAAATTAAACCTATATTTTTATTTTATTACCTGAGTGAGTTGTTGGCGAGGAAAATACCTACCGGATTAATAGGAACCTTTAAATTTGGTGAGGAAAATACCTGTCGGATTATATATTTTTACTGGTTGGTGAGGAATTTACCTCAGCCCTTATTATTTAACTGCTGCGGTAATTCTTGTTTTTATTAAGGTTTTTACAATTTTTTTCTGCAAAGCTGAAGAAACAATCTTTTATAGAAGACTTACTGAATTAAATTTGACCCTTAATTTATCTAAAGAATTGTAAATCAAAATTGAAAAACAAATTTCCAAAAAAAATATTATTTGAATTATAAATAAACACTATAAAACATTTTGTTTCGCAGAAAAACTTGCGCTATGATACCAGTATAAACCAAAAAAAAATTGTAGTTCAGAAAAAATAGTTTCTAAGATATTTAATTTGTTTATAAAAATTACCATTTTTTCAATTGTAAAAGTGCGGTTGTTGCCGATAGAGTAGACAAGTTCTTAAAGTCTCATTTTTTTTTATTTTATGTATATTTATGATAGATGTATTGACAAATCAAAATTTGAATTAAACACCCCTCCAAAATGGTGTTTGAAAATTGCTGTAATTTGTTTAAAACTTGTTTTTTTAATAACATCGCCGGGATTAAAAATTTAGAAATTATTTTTCAATATTCGTGTTTTTGGTAGTTTTTGACACACTTAAAAAAGAAAAAAAATTTTAGATCCATTTTTTGCCGAGATAGCTTTTCCAAGTTTAAAAATTCATATTTTGTTTATTTATCAATATTAACATTTTAAAGTGCGTGAGTACATCTATCAACCCTACTACTCAAGAATGTCATTTATACATAGAGTTAAAATTTTAGAGTATTTTAAAGAATAATGATTTTCGTAGCGACCTTAAATGAAAACTTTTTGCATGAAGAGTGGTCCAGTAGTACTTTGCAATATCTTTGTTAATAATGGACCAATTTCAATGTTTTTTTTTTAGTTTAGGGTAGCATATAAAAATAATAACATCTAAATGACATTTTTTTCAATAAATATTCGTCAATTATTGGTTATTAGCAATTGTTTTCCAATTTTTTTTCTCTACGTGTGATAAATAAAAATTGATGCAAAAAATTTTTTATAAAAAAATTACCAAAATAATACTGAATTAGCATTAAAAATTTGTTAAAGACTTTTCTTTGTACAATATTAAAATATATACGACATTATGTATTTTACATTTAATTTTACAATCTTTATAACAGGTAGTAATTGTAAACTAAAAATTGTGTGGTATACAGGGTGTTTGGTAAAGAATAGGCCATAGCTTAACATTACATTCCTGAGGTTAAAGTAGGTCGATTTAAGCTAACTTACCTAAGTACAAAAGTTGTTAATACTCGAAATACAGGGTGTCACAGTTAAACTTTTATTTTATTTATTCTTGAATATTTCCCAACAGGCATGGAATAATAACACAAAATTTGGTATGTGGTGCTGGTACTGTACACTCTACTAAATTGTGTTAAACAACCGTTTCTGGCTACTACCAGAGGCGTACAACGGGGGAACGTGAATGGTTGACCCTTCCCAAATTCTACGCCACTGCGGAATTGCTATTTTAGTGCAATTTTTTTATTCTAAATTACTTTCTATATAAATAATATACTCTTTATTCGTAACGATAAAGCCATTCGTTTTCGAGGTATTTGAAGCTAAAAACGAAGAAGCATAATACATTAATCAAAAATTTCAAATATCTCGAATAATAATGACTTTATCGTTACAAATGAAGAGTATATTATTTACATAGAAAATATTGGAGTATCTAAAAATCATGCTAAAATAGCAGTTTCATCGGTGGCGTAGAATTTGGGAAGGGTCAACCATTCACTTTCCCTTGTAGTACGCCTCTGGTAGTAGCCAGAAACGATTATTTAACATAATTTAGTAGTGTGTACAGTGCCTACACTTTCTGCCAAGTATGACACGGATATGTCAAAGTATTTTAAAGTATTCTTTTTTTTTAATAATTTATCCTTTATTTAAAACTTTTAAAAATGTGTGCCCGATACTATAAAATTATTTGACATATTCTTATGATACTTGGGTAGGTACTGGGATACTGTAGGTACTGCACACCCTACTAAATTATGTTAAATAATCGTTTCTCGTTAATACCAGAGGCGTACGACAGAGGAAAGTGAATGGTCGACCCTTGCCAAATTTTACGCCACTGATGAAACTGCTATTTTAGCATAATTTTTAGATTATCCAATACTTTCTATGCAAATAATATACTCTCTATTCGTAACGACAAATTCATTAGTTTTCGAGATATTTGAAGTTAAAGATGAAAAGGCACACTTATTTTGATAAATTAATGTACTATTCGTAATACGTATTTAGCTTCAAATATCTCGAAAACTAATGGCTTTACCGTTGTGAATGAACAGTACATTATTTACATAGAAAGTATTGGATAATCAAAAAATTGCACTAAAATAGAAATTACGCCAGTGGCGTAGAATTTGAGAAGGGTCAACCATTCACGTTCTCCCGTTGTACGCCTCTGGTAGTAGCCAGAAACGTTTGTTTAACATAATTTAGTAGGGTGTATAGTATCAGCACCACTCACCAAATTTCGTGTTGTTGTGCCATGCCTGTCAGGAAATATTTAAAAATAAATAAAATAAAAATTTAATTGTGACACCCTGTATTTCGGTTATTATCAACTTTTGTACTAAGGTAAGTTAGCTTAAATCGATTTATTTTAACCTCAGGAATCTAAGGTTAAGCTATGGCCCATTCTTTACCAAACACCCTGTATATTTGTTAATTTTTATTCACTTAGGTACATAACAGATTTATAATAGAGGTTGTCCTTCATTTCCTTTATATATTTTCTTTTGTATTCACATTAACTTTTCGAGAATTTGCCAATGATTTGTACAAAGAAAAAAGTTTATATACGTTTCTTTAACAAAATTTTGCTATTTTGTTAGATTTTTAAAATAAAATTTGTTTTAATACTGTTTTGTGGTTATCTTTGGTGCCAACTTTTATTTATCACAATATTAGAGAAAAAATTTTTTTTTTTAAATATTGTTTATAACAAATTAATGAAGATTTACTACTAAAAGGGTAAGCAGATGTTATTATTTTTATATGCTACCCCAAATTAAAAAAAAAACATTAAAATTGGCCCATTATTAACGGAGATATCGCAAACTACTCCTCCGCCAATTTTCAGTCAAAAAGTTTTCATTTAAGGTGCTATGAAAATCATTATTTTCCAAATATTCTACAATTTTTATTATGTGTATAAATAATGGCATTGTTAAGTAGTAGGGTTAATAGATGTACTCACGCTCTTTTAAATGTTAATATTGATAAATAAACAAATTATGGATCTTTAAACTTGGAAAAGCTATCTCGGCAAAAAATGGTTCTAGAAATTTTGTTTCTTTTGTTAATGTGTCAAAAACTACCAGAAATACGAATAACGAAAAATAATTTCAAAATTTTTAATCCCGGAGATGTTATTAAAAAAAAATTAAACAAATTACACCAATTGTCAAACGCCATTTTTGAGGAGTGTTTAATTAAAATTGTGATTTGTCAATATATTTATCGAAAATATACATAAAATCAAAAAAAAAGACCTTAAAAACTTGTATACTCTATCGGCAACAACCACTTTTTTGCAATTGAAAAAATGGTAATATTTGTAAACAAATTAAATGTCTCATAAATTACTCACTATTTATTAACCATTTTTTTTCAGTTTATACTGATATAATAGCGCAACTTTTTATGCAAAACAATATGTTTGACAGTGCTTATTTATAATGCAAATAATATTTTTTTGGAAACTTGTTTTTCAATTTTGATTTACAATTATTTAAATAAATTAAGGGTCAAATTTAATTTAGTAAGTCTTCTATAAAAGATTGTTTTTTCAGCTTTGCAAAAAAAAATTGCAAAAACCTTAATATGAACATGAATTACCGCCGCACTTAAAAAAGTAAATTTTGAGCAAAAATTACCGATTTTTAATTATTTAAACATTAACCCCCTCATATGAATCATATACTTTCCTGAAAATATCTTTTGTTTTAACCTAAACTTTGATAAAAAATGTATTCCAACGTGTACGGAATTACATTTTGATTTACATGTATTGTAATAATTTTATTTGATCGGTCTATAGCTCTACTTTCTACAGTGCGGCAATCTCGAAAGAACCAAATTGTTGTATTTACAGTCAAGTGCATTATGGGAAAAAATAAAAAGAATAATCAGTTTTATATCAGAAGGCACAGTATCAGACCCAATAGTAAATTAAAAATTTATACAAATGGTGATTTCTTAATATATTTTATATAAAATTAATTATAGAAATAATTACACACGTGTGTATTTTATTATTAATTTTGTTCTAATGGCTTTTGCGTTTTAGTATAATGGAAAATATATTATAGTCATAAAATAGCCAGAAAAACTGAAAATAATAAACAATATATTAATAAATACGTCATCTGTCCGAAAATATGCTATAAATTAAATGCATATATAAAATGTATACCATGTTTCCAACAGAGAGAGTAATATGTTTTGATACTGGATAAGTTTTTATTAGTTATTTTACGGTCATATTTATTTTCCATTGCATTAAAATAAGTATATTATAATAACGCATTACACAGATCATACATTTTGAATTTGTCATAAAATATGTGCCCCACTACGTGTGACGGTCAAAAATATCTCCCTCTCCACATGTTAATTCCGGAAAGGGTGTACAGTCGTGGTGGTAATATCGTGGTGGAATGTTCTAAAGCCAAAATACGGTTTTAACTTTTTAATTTTTTTTATTTTTTTTATTTTTTATAATTTGTTTAATTTTTTAACACCATCTAGACAAATAGACAAAGATAAGTGCAAGAATACAAGAAAATTCCAAATTCTATTGTTTCCAAATTGTAGTGGTAAGTTTATTTTATTTATTTAATATGCTCTACAGGTCTTGTAGGCCCTAGGGCTTTACAATTTCACAATAATTACAACTTTACAATTTTACATAATACACATGATAGTATATACTAATCTCTTATACAGGGTGTCCAGAAACTCTACCGACCAACGAAGACAGGAGATTCTTCAGATAATTTTAAGATAATTTAACCCAATTCACTTAGTCCGAAAATGCTTCCTAAGGGAGCTAGAGCTCTTTGAAGATGGCGTCTTGTAATTAGTTTTTCTTAAATACCTCTAAAACGCTTCTATTGAGAAAAACAAAAATTGGTACGCGTATTTATCTTAAAGATATAAATCTAATCCATCCATTGCACATTTCTAGTACCGATCATAGGCGTCCGTTTTGGGTAGGGCAACGGTTATTTTATCGCATAACTTTTTATCTTTAACTTTTATGCATTTCTAATACTGGATTATTAAATTGGGAAGTATTTTAGTACTAAAAGGTACTCTTGTTTTAAATTGGTAGGACACACCGTTTTCTAGAAAAATCGATATGAAAACTTTTCGATTTTTGAATTAAAAAAAAATTTCAAAAAAAAACTGTTTAGAAAGACGAAAACTGGTATATTTATTTATATTTCAGAGATAAATCGATTTCATTAATTGCGAATTTCTAGTACTGGTCATAGGCGTCCGTTTTGGGTAGATCAACAATTATTTTATAACATAACTTTTTTGTCTTGAATTTTTGAGCATTTTTGACACTAGATTATTAAATTATGAGGTATTCGAGTACTAAAAGTTACTTTTACTTTATGTTGGTAAAATACTTCGTTTTTTGTTGAAAAGTTCTTTCAATTTTTTTTCAACTTCCAAAAACGAAAAACATTCAAATCGATTTTTCTAGAAAACGGTGCGTCCTACCGACTTAAATCAAGAGTATCTTTTAGTACTAGAATATCTCACAATTTAATAATCCTGTGTCAAAAATGCATAAAAGTTAAGGACAAAAAAGTTATGCGATAAAATACCCGTTGCTCTACCCAAAACGCACGCCTATGGCAGGTACTAGAAATAGATGGATTGCAATAGATGGAATCGATTCATCTCTGAAAAGTAAATACGTATACCAATTTTCGTTTTTCTAAATAGAAGCGTTCTGGAGGTATTTAAGGAAAACTAATTTCATGACGCTATCTTCAAAGAGCTCTAGCTCCCTTAAAAAGCATTTTTGGACTAGGTGAATTGGATTAAATTGTCTTAAAATTATGTGAGGAATCTCCTGTCTTCGTTTGTCGGTAGAGTTTCTGGACACCCTGTATATAATTTTAAGTCTATCTAAAAATTGCTGCAGTATGATTCTCCACTGTATACTATTTTTCGCCTTCTCTTTCCAGTCTGTAATTTTCATCGATCCTATATTTTCCTGAAACTTTTCTTGCCATATTTTTCTTGGTCTACCTCGTCTCCTTGTCCTGACTGGTCTTCTTAGCAGTACCTTCTTTGGCACTCTTGCTCTATCCATTCGCTCGACATGACCTGCCCACCTGATTCTTTGTGCCTTTGTGTATCTTGTTATACTTGGTTCGTTGTAAAGAATCCCTAATTATTCTTGATTGGTTCTTCTTTGCCAATCGTCTTCTCTATTTTTCCCCCGAAAATAGCTCTCAGTACCTTCCATTCTCAACTCTCTATCATTTCTTCTTGTGTTTTTTAGCACCCATGTCTCACATCCGTAGGTCACTGTTGCTCTTATTACAGTTTTGTATATACTGGTTTTAGTCTTTCTCGATACGTACTTTGACTTTAATATTTTTTTTAAACTGCCGACCTTTCGATTACCTTTTGCTATCCTGTGCCTTAGTTCATTTTGCTCGTGTTCAATTTCGTCTAATATGACACCAAGGTATGTAAAGTTCTTTACTCTTTTAAATGTACACTCTTTTCCATCGAATACTGTTAAATTTAGCATATATTTAGGTTACTCCAGGGAAATAAGCTAGAAATATACCATGTTCGGGTCACTCAAATATCCAGGATTACTTTTTTAGATATTGTAGACCTATAGAGAGAAAACCTACCTGTTTCCTGCCTAGAGTTCGCGTCCGTTTTTTAATTAATATCAATTTAAAGCAAAATTCGCGATTTTTTAAATTTTTTGCACCCCATTCAAAAGCTAAATAGTTGACAAACCTTCAAAATGCCGATTTTTGAAAGTTAAAAAGTTAATTTGTTGCTACGCAAACTGCAAAATGAGTGAAAATCGTTATTTGTTAATAACTTTTACTAAAACTGTAGAACTTTAATGTTTCACCCAAAGTTGCGTATTGGGATTGACTATTTAGATGGGAAATAAGAAAAATATTTAGCTTCAGAACAACATTGGGTATTGGGGTACTTAACAAACCCTCAAAATTTGAGACCGAGCCATTAATTAGTTTAAGAGTTATTCTATTTGTGTATCAGCTTACAAAGTTTCTATTAGTTTACAAATCAAAGTAAAAAACTGATACTATCAAAATGTACTAAAAAAGATAAAAGATTATCTAATATAGCCAAAAATCCTAATGCCAAATGAATCTACTGAATATATTTTGATCGTCCTTGTTTTAATTTGTATGTAATTTTTCTGTATATTACAAACATGCAATTTGTCTAGACGTTTATTAATTAATAAACAGTCTAATTTGTTTAAACAATTTTTGAAAAAATAACTTTTTCCCAAAAATCCATGATTTTAATTATACAATCCAAATTAATCATAGAAAAAGTTAAGGTATACTTTAATAAATAAATTATCTTTAATAAATAATTATCTAATAAAAATAATTTATTTATAAAAGTGTATTTTAACTTTTTCTATGATCATTAATGATACTATGAGTAGAAAAATAGATTTTTGTAAAAAAAAATATTTTTTCAAGAATTGTTTAAACAAATTAGACTGTTGATTAATTACTGAATTTATAAATAAATTGCATATTTGTAATGTGCGTAGAATTTACGTACAAATTAAAAAAAGAAAGATCAAAATCCATTGAGTTTATCCGGAGATACGGAAAATTGTATTAGTTTGAAATTGCTTTTTCGTTATTTTAACTCCGTTAATTTGTAGGTTTCCCCATTAATCGTTTGAACTACATTTGTGAATGAATCGTAAAGGGTGCTGTGAGGGTACAATGTTTGTGCATTTTTTTAAGAAAAAATACAAATCCTATTCTTTAAAATGGCATTAATGATATTCCTTAATTATTATAAACAAATTAGCTGTGAATTAAAAAATACACATGGCTAACTTTGTCCCAAATGAACCCAGGCTAAATTTTTTTATTTGAAAATTCGTGTTAAGATACTAGCATTTCAAATATATAAAAAGATTTTCTCTACGGACAACATTTTAAAAGTTACTCCAAATGTTTATAAACTAAAAAATTTCAAAAATTTGGCATTAGGATTTTTGACTATATTAGTTAATTTTTTATCTTTTTTTAATACATTTTGATACAATCACTCTTCTACTTTCATTTGGCATACTCAAAATTGCCATATCTTCATTATTTTCTGTCTTATGTTATTGCAACCTAAAGGTCTCTTGGAATAAACAAATAGAATAACTCTTAAACTAATTAATAGATCGGTCTCAAATTTTGAGGGCTTGTTAAGTACCCCAATATCCAACTTTGGGTGAAACCCTAAAGTTCTAAGGTAGTTTTAGTAAAAGTTATTAACAAATAACGATTTTCACTTTGCAGTTTGCGTAGCAACAAAGTAAATTTTTAAATTTCAAAAATCGGCATTTTGAAAGTTTTTCAATGTTATAAAAAATTAAATTTTGTAATTTTATGTCAACTATTTAGCATTTGAATGGGGTGCAAAAAAACGAAAAAATCGCGATTTTTTCGACAAAGTAAGTTTTTAACTTTCAAAAATCGGCATTTTGAGAGTTTTTCAATGTTATAAAAAATTAAATTTTGTAATTTTATGTCAACTATTTAGCATTTGAATGGGGTGCAAAAAAACGAAAAAATCGCGATTTTTGCACTAAATTGTTAATAATTAAAAAACGGACCCGAACGCTAGGCAGAAAACAGGTAGGTTTTCTTCCTTTGGTCTACAATAACTAAAAAAGTGGTCAGCTACCTGGATCTTTGAGTGTCCCGACAAAATCCTTATTTCTCTGGACTAGGTTTTCTTTCTGTATTTCCTAGCAAGATATAAATATTTAGTTGTTTCTTCATTTATTTGTAGGCCAATTTTTTTGTTTCTCTCACTAATCTTTTCATAATTCCCTTTAATTCGCTGTTTGTTTTTGCTAGCAGCGTAAGGTCCTCGGCGTAGGCCATGCATTGATGCTCGTTACGGTAGATCGTTTCTTGCGTTTATATTCTGCTATTCCTTAGCCAAGCCGCACACCAAAGAAACATGACACGAAAAACATGAAACATGAAACGAAAAACATGTTTCATGAAAAGAAAACACTGCTAAAAAAATCTCAAAGTCCGCCTACTAATGAAACGAGTGTGATTCATGCCCATGACACATTTTTATTTTCGGAGAGTCTCATAAATGGCCGGATATATATTTGTTTAGCAGTGGTTTATTTCCATGAAACGTAATTTACGTTTCATGTTTCTTTGATGTGCGGCCGGGCTAACAATTACATATTTCCAAAACCAGATTAAATAACACTGTCGATAGAGAGTCACCTTGTCTAAGTCATTTTTTGACAAAAACTCTTCCTATTTGTGACTGTTCCACACTATTTCGTTGCTTTAAATATTTAAGGTCATTCTTATCAGCTTGCTTATTTTTTTGGTATTTTCAGTTGTCTTAATGCTTCTTATATTTTTTCCTATCAATTTTATCATAAGCCTGTTTAAAATCTATGAATAGCGTAAATAATAGTCTATTGTGCAACATCTATGCCATACGATAAATAAAAAAATAAATATGCAATCACGGATTTACACAAAACCTACTTGATTCGACTTATCTTGCAGAGTTGCTAAATCCTTATTGGTTATTTGATAATTATAAAATATTTAATAAGAATAAAATTGTAAAATAAAACAGTTGTCACATCCATAATTTAATTTCTATTCTATAGTTAAATATAATAAATTGTCTTATGGGTTATATAATTGTCTAAACTTTAACCACGGATGTAAACAGAATATAAAGTTACTCAGAATGAGGTAGTCGACTGTGCAGAAAATTACTTTCCGGCACAGAAACGTCACTTTTCTTCCCACTAATGTCAAATATCTTATATTGTGAGAAAATATCAAGTTTGCTAACATAAAACTGTACAGAAAAGTGCATTATGAATAGTGGTTGTAGAAAAAACCATTTTATGTTCGTAGCAAGTTTTTTGGATTTATTTTATGTTAAATATTTGTTCTGTCGTCGATATGTTATTTCTAAAACCTGCTTGGCATTCTCCTATTAGTTTATCTGCGTATAGCTCTAATCTTTCTCTCACAATCCTAGCAAATACCTTGTAGCACACGTCCAGAGCAATATCCCTGTAATTTTGTACCATCGTTGCATCCCTTTTTTTGTTTAATGGGACTATCCAGGCTCTGGCCCACTCTTCAGGCACCTTTTCTTCTTTCCATTTAAGTTCTATCAGTTCATATTCCTTTTCCTGTAGTTTTCGTCCTCCTACCTTCAGCATTTCTGCATTTATTTCATTGTGACCTGTACTTTTATTTATTTTTTAGTTTTCTTACAACTTTTGCACTTCGTCTTTGATTGGTTTGGCTATTCTTATATTTGTTTCCTCTGTTCTGTCTCCGTTCTTTTCCTGATCTTTAGTCGTTCTTCATCACTGTTTAATAATGTTTCGAAATACATTTTCCAATTGTTCGTCACTTTGTCCGGCTTACTTACTAGCTCTCCTTCAGTAGTGGTAAGTATTATTATATTATTACACGCACACTTTTTATTAATGAGAAAATCAAAACATATTAACTTACAGGGTATCCATACTCATAATCACTGTTATCGGTATCTTAATTTGGATTATAAATCATGACTGTGATGATGATGTCATTTTCAGACATCCAACTTTTCACATTTCCGCACACTTTTCTGCACACACACTAAGCATCAAAATTAACGCACCGCCTTAAAACTGGGACATTTTTGACGTTTCGTATTTCATAAACATGTTATCCGATTTGAGTGATTTTTTTAGCATATTATAGCTTTATTCTTCAAGAACATCGATGTAATAATATTATTGCTAAAGAGATAAGTGTCATTGTATACCGGGTGTAACAATGATAGTGTGTTTTTCCTCAAAGTTTGGAACACTCTGCGGAATATTGTAGCGTATATATATACTATAAAAATATTGAAATTAAAACTCAACTGTAGCCTTAGGCTTTCTTAACATTTTGCTTTTTGACTCATTCGATTATATTGGATAATAAAAAAGTTAGGTACCTTAACAACTAGCAATGTAATTCATCAATACAGGGTGTTACTTTTTTTGGATTGAGGTGGAAGGCTCTTAGAAGACTAGGGAAGGTTTCCCTAGTACTGTTGGACTCGGACAGGAGAGGAGAACTCGCTAGGGCCCACAGACCAGAGGTCCATATAGTCCATGCGTCCCGCGTGCCCCCCATAACCAGCCGCCTACCAACTAAAACTACCCCCTCTTCCGACCCGGAATATCCCTGGACGTGTTCTTTAGAGAACGATACATGGGGATATTCTGCGCTGTCTAGGATGTAAGTTAGAAATATATATGTCCTATTCATCTGCCTGAGAGCGGCAGGAATAGGTGGAGGTTCTTTTCCTGAAGTGGAAAGTGGGCTAAGCGCCTATCGGGAAGCGATTGGGCATAAGTGGATCAAGGATCACGATTGGGTCATTAACTCGGATCGAAAGCGATTTTTTTTTATTTATATGAGGATGGTGAGAAAACCCCCCTCATCCGTTTTGCTCTGCGCGCTCGAGTATCGTCCTTTCTTTAATTATGTTAGTTACGACATCAATTATGTATTCGTAGTTGTTTCTATTTTCTAACGCGAGGTTCAATATATTGTCCGGACCTATATCACCGAATCGGTTTCTGAGCCTGGCCTGCTCGCGAGCGAAGACGCTGCACCAAAAAACACAGTGCTCCGCGTCCTCCCTCGCGTGGCAGGTCAGGAACAGGTCATCGGTAACCTTTCCGATGCGGGTGTTACATACACAGGGTGATACAGGGTGTTACTAAATAAGTTTGACAAACTTTAAAGGGTAATTCTGAATGTAAACTAATGACCGTTTGCTTTATAAACATATGTCCGCAAATGCTTTGTTTCCGAGATACGGGATGTTGAATTTTTTCTTAAAAGTGACGATTTATTTATTGCTCTAAAACTGGTTGAGATATTCAAATGAAATTTGGTAGGTTTTAAGCATTTGTTGACATACAATTAAGAATTTTATATTCACCATTGATTACCATTGATTCACCATATTATATTCACATAATATGATTATAAAGCAAAAGGTTTATTTATGCAGAAATATTTATTCACGCAGAATTACCCCTTAAAGTTTGTCGTACTTATTTAGAAACACCCTGTATTGATGAATACCATGGCTAGTTGTTAAAGTACCTAACTCTTTTATTATCCCACATAAGCGAATAAATCAAAAAGCAAAATGTTAATAAAGCCTAAGGCTACAGTTCAGTTTTAATTTTAATATTTTATATGTGCTAGAATATCCACAGGCTGTTCCAAACTTTAAGGAAAAACCACACTATCATTGCTACACCCGGTTTACAATGACACTTACCTGTTTAGCAATAATATTATTACATCGATATTCTTGAAAAATAAAGCTATAATATACTAAATAAATCACTAAAATCGGATATCAGGTTTAGGAAATACGAGCCATCAAAAATGTCCCATTTTTAAGGTGGTGCGTTAATTTTGATGCTTAGTGTATTTGTTAGTCCGTTTTTTGATAGCTCCATATTCTCGGAATGGGACGTTTCGATGCCGCCGGTTCATCGCCGGCCGTTTCGATGCCGCCGGTTTATCGCCAGTCCATTTCATCGCCGTCATATTTCGCATTTCCTAGAATTCCTAATTAATACTAAAAATAACTAATAATTGTAACTGTCGAAAATTCGGAAATATATCAGATAGCGATTAATTGACTGGCGATGAATCGGCCGGCATCGGCATCGAACTGGCGGCATCGAAACGGCGGCGATGAAACGTCCTAGACCCCCATATTCTATATTGTGACGTAATTTCTGGAAGCACATAGAAGACAAATATCGGTATATTTTTTTATAAAATATTGCTATGACGACCAACTACTACCAAATGGATTGCTTCTTCACTTAACATTAATAGGTATAGTCCAGAGAAATAAGGTTTTTGTCGGGACACTTGACCAACCAGGTTGCAAATGGGTTTTTTGGGTACTATATAAGTATCTAATAAATTATAAATACAAAAATGCCTGTCACAGTTCGGACGAGAATTTTAGTTATTAACACATAAGGGTCAAAAATGGCAATTTTTTTTTTTGACTGTGCCTAGCGATTCTGGGCATATAAAATTCCAATGTAAAAGTTTAAAAAAATAACGCAAAAACTATGGCAGTTATTGAGATAACTATTTTTTACATGAAAGGTCTTAAAAAGTTCTAGTGCACATTTCTTTATAAATTAGTAAATTGTTTAAACAATATTTTCTTCATTTTTTTTTGTTTAAAATTAACGTAAACAGAAATTTAAACAAATACGTCACTATAGAATTTTTCGCACTTTCCGAATATGTTTTTGTTTTTAACATAAAGTGTAACACAAAGCAGCCATTTTGTTTAAACTTAAAAAAAATCTCAGTTTTGCTAAAGTTCTGCTAAAGTTATCTTTCTCGGTCAAGCACAGGCTGTCCTTGTTGTCGCTATTTAGCCAGCAGCTAAGCTAGCAGGTAAACACACCCTCTCGGTAGGGCCATAAATAATGTTATTACTGGTACGAGAACTAATATTTAGTTCTTATGAATGGACAAAGCTTATTTAGACTTTTGAAAAAAAAATTATTTTGAAGCACTATCTAAAGAAACATTACACATAGTTCTATATTTATATAAAATCATTTTATCGATCTTAATGATCATGGTCCTACTCAAATTCCTATAACATATAATAATTATAATCTTTTTGTTATAATTTTCCATTATATATATAATGATTATAATAATAATGTATAATATACTCTGTTTAGAACGTCTTTCGACGTTGTCCGATAACATTATTCACTCAGTTCGGTTATTCCATTGTTGTTGTCTAAGTTTATTGGAGCTCATTGAGTTTCCTGTTCTTTCCATCCATGTTTTCTCAAGTATTTTAGATTTATTCTGGATTCCTGTGGATGTTCATGCAATTACTTGTTTCGGGAGTCTACTGTCTTTCGTTCGTTGGACATGTCCAAACTTTTTGAGCTGTTTGTATATTGAAATTTTGAAAATATGTTTGCATATTTGAAAAGAGCACAAAAACCTAAGTTTATTAGTTCACTTCAATTTTTTTGCAAGACAATTTTTTGACTTTAATTTTGAAATTATATTGATTTTTTTAAGAACTCTGACATTCAAAAGCAGGTATTAATAACTTTTAATTATAAATTATTACAGTTAATGAATAAATACACATTTTAAAAATACTTAATAATTATTTACTAGATTGGAACGACCCAATTACTAGTGACAAGAAAAATCCAGGTCTGGATTAACAAAAAAATATAAAGTAATTTTGAAATTTTGACCTTGAACAAACACCCTGTATATTGAAATTTTGAAAATTTGTCTACGCATTTTAAAAGAGCCTAAAAAACTGTGATTAAAGGTTCATTTTAATTTTTGTGCAGATGATTTAATTACATCAATTTTGATTTAATTTTATTGAAATTTTAAAGAACTCTGAGATTAAAAACCAGGTATTATCAATTTTAAATAATTTAATGTTAATGGATCAATACTCATTTAAAAAAATACTTAATACTTATTTACTACGCTGGCTTCATAGATTCTCTGGATATGAAGCTGTATACACATCATTAAAAATTAGAATTGCGAGAATTGGGATATTTTAATGATTTAGTAAAGAATTTAAAAAACAGCTATATCTAATAAAAAAAAAATAGTTTAACCAATACAAAAATTTAACAGAAATTAAAAATATTTTACCTATAGCAGTTGCTCAAAATGTCCGCCATTTTGTTCGATGCATTTACTTGCTCGTTTTAAAAGATTTCGAATCGATTTTCTAATTAGCTTCATTTTCTTGGCAGCTTCTTGTCACCGTGACAGAATTAATCAATATGATTTCAAAATTGCCGTAATTAAATTATCTGCGCAAACAGTTGACACGCACCTTTTAACGCAGTTGTTTATTCTCTTTTAAAATATGCAAAACAAATTTTCAAAATTTCAATATAGAGTGTTGTTTGAAAGTCACAATTATTTTATATTTTTTATTGTTAATCCAGACCTGCATTTTTCTTGTGATTAATAATTGGGTCGTTCCAATGTGGTAAATAAGTATTGATTATTTTTTAAATAAGTATTGATTAATTAACTTTAATAATTTATAACTAAAAGTTAATAATACCAGCTTTTTAATGTCTGAGTTCTTAAAAAATTAAATATAATTTCAAAATTAGTCATAAAATAGTCTGGAAGAAAAATTGAAGCAAACCATTAAATTTAGTTTCTTGTGCTCTTTTCAAATATGCAAACAGATTTTCAAAATTTGAATATACAGAGTGTTATTTTAAGGTCACAATTACTTTATAATTTTTTGTTAATCCGGACCTGGATTTTTCTTATGGTTAGTACGTAGGTCGTTTGGGTTTTGAATTAGATATATGTGTACCAAATTTCAAAAATATATACAGGTTCGTTCTAAAGTTATAGCTTAGGAAATAAATGGGCAAAATCGATAAAACACCCTGTAACTCGGTTATAAAAGTCGGTAGGGCAAAAAATGTAGTATATTTAGAACAGCCTCGGTGACCTCTATTTACAATTAAAGTATTTCCGTTTCCCAATGAAACACGCTGTATATATATAATACACACTCTCGTTGGTTAACTAGTTTACTGCAAGAAAATGGTATCTTTAATTTTAAATAACACAAACTGTCCCATTCAGGATGTGATTAATGAACTGAGATAAAATTCCTCGGGGAGAATTCAGAGAAAAGGCCCTATTTCGGTTAAAACGCGAATGGAACATGTTTTTCTTTTGTGAGCTATTCTTTCGGCAAAATCTGGCCACACAATCTTACACTCAGATGCACACACTCACACACGAGTTTTGCGAGACATAGGAGATCGTGTTTTGTGGTTTTCAATACACTGAAATATCCAGCTGAAGTCTTAAAAGATTCATATTTTACAAGGCTTTTCTTCTAACAAATATCACTGAAAAAGGAATTGATAAATTGGGTACCTATGGTTAAGTTTCCGAATTCTTTATTTACAAAAATTTGTATTTCTGTAATAGTTCTTGAAATATTATTAAAATCTATTATATTATTATCACTATATAGATAATATATATGTATAGCTTTTAAAACGGCATTACTTTCAAGATCTATTTTCTCTGAAGTTAAAGACAAGAATTACATTAACCTTTAACTACACACGCTGGCGTATTTTGTACGCCAGATGTAAGAATTCTACTGCAAATATATTTATAAATTTAATTTTTGATCTGGTTTATCTCTCTAACCTATCACTGGAATGTGCTTTACAATTGGTTTTAGTTTCGTTATAATCAGTGTTCTGGGAAGATCGTAATTTACAGTTTATTATTTATTGTTTCCGGTGGTGGACAGTATACTCCACCATTATAGTAATATAAGTACATCTTTCAATTATTGCTTTTTAGTTATTATGGTACACAATATACTTATCTTTATAAACAATACTTTTTATGCAAAAAATCACATTTCAAAAAAACTTTTTTTAGTATTTTTATTTATCATGGAATCAGATTCCAGTTCTAAATCCCAATTGGCTTATTGAGAAGGAACTCCAAGTATTCACTGATGCCGAATAAGGTTTCTAACAAACATCTAAGTGTATTTTTTCAAAAAAAAAATAAACAAATCCGCTGTTTTTAAGTGTATTTCCTTGTGGCGTACAAAGTACGCCACGTGTGTAGTTATGTTATAACTTGATGCGCGGGTAGTTAAAGGTTAAAGATTGTTCCAACGTTGTCTACCAGATTTCTTGTAATTTCGCCTGGTGTCTCACACAAGTGATTGCAATGTTGTACTCTGAAAGGTCTGCTCTTGTAGAACATGTAAACAAAGAACATCACATAATGATTTATGATTCAGTTAAAGTTTTGGCTACAGAGTCCAACTACTACAGAGCACTATTTACTCATACCTATTATATTTGGATAACCATAGTCATTCCAATTATGTTTCAACAATCGATTCACTGTGAAGTTTTATTACTTAATTTTAATCTTAAACTATTAAAAATATTGTTCTTTAACTTCAAATTAAATAACTATTTCGGTAAATTTGATGTCTAGTCTACCAGTAGTGCTATTTCATAAGAAAAATAAAAAGAATAAGTGGAAGTGGAAGTGCAAAAAACCAATTTTGTCAAATTAGTCATTTACACAATGTATTTTATCACGGTGTTATCGAAATGCCTCCCACATTTTAAGGTAAATATTTTCATACATGAAATGCCTCCCAGGTACAATCGAAATGTCTCCTTTTCGTTAATCATTTAGGCTGATATTTTGTCTATTTAATCTCTATATAATGATACAATGTTGCCAAATCATAATTTAAATAGGTAGTATCTATTTATGTTGATTTTTCTAATTCTTAATGCAGTGTACATAAAATTTGTTTCACATACATATTTCACAGTACGACAAATTTCTTTTTAGAAAAGAAAGTTGTTACCCGACAATCTAATATCCAGCTTTTCTGGGTAATTCCAATTCCGATTCTAATCTCTCCCATATTTATAATTCCATTTTATAATTCCATGAATAGGTACTTTTACCTTAAAGTATCTTTAATTCTTTGATGTAGGGATTTACGTTAACAGAATTTTCGTCTAGTTGACTAGAGAAACTTTTTACAACTGATAATGAGTCGGATAATATGTTTATTTTTTTAGATTTTTATTTTCGGCGTGTTGGCATGCTTTTATGATTATGGTTTCTGCTGAAAATATTGATGTATTGGAATTCAGTTTAAATTTTTCTTTGACATCTAGTGATGGTATATAAAAAGCACAGCCCACACCATCACTTTGTTTTGAAGCATTCTCGTGGTTATGGTCTAATATTGATTCAATTATCGTATTTTCACACCCTTGTGTTTTCACAAATGATTTGCAGGTTTTTTAGTACATGTCCACCGTTTTTCTGTAACTTTGGCCAACATTTTTTGAAAACCGAATGTAAAACCCTCAATTGATAGTAAAGGTTTGCCCTTTTGACTGACATTTATCGTTGTCCATTATTTCGGATGTTATGACTTAAACACAATTTGATCTTTAAATCGACGAACTGACAAGCTTGGAATAGACAAACTGACTGATGCAGGAACTAATAAACTTTCAAGTATTTAGACAACATTTAATAGCCCATTAGCACAATTTATAAAAGAGAATATAAACAAACAAAAAGAATTATTTAATCTAAAAACTATGCAGTGTAATATAGTAGTCACGTGGATTAAAGCTCATATTGGACTCGAAAATAATGAAAAAGTAGATCAGTTCGCAAAAGAGAGCATTTTCAGTGGTAAGGAAACATTGAATGATATTGGACTTCAAGAATGTATAACCATAAGTAAAACCAGATTACATGATAACTGGAAACTTCAATGGAGTCAATACTGTATGAATTGTCCGACAAGGTATACTCTTTTACATTCGAAACTCCCGACAGATAATTGGCATAAAAATTTAGATTTTTCAAGGCACGATATTGTTACTATCTCTCGACTAAAATTTGGACATGCCTGTTATCCCTCACATCTATATAAAATAAATATAATACAGTCGGATTTGTGCCAAATTGCAATACAATAAGTGACTTGGATCATATATTTTTTGCATGTGACAAATATGTGACAAAAATAAATTTGCTGAATATGCAGCTATTGCAAGAAAACGTTTATCCCCCATATTATAATCTGATGAACTTACTAGCTTTGAACAAACCGTCAATCTTTAGGATTTTTATAAAATACTTATTATGTTTTTGCATTTTTTGTTAAATTATTAATGACAAAAAATAATGCTTATTGTAAAATATATTATAATGGTTATAAAACTAATTACATATGTATAAGTTAGTTGAAATTTATAAATACCGCATAGTGTCGATAATTTTTAATACAATAAAGGTTGAAAATAAAATAAATTAAATAACAAAATACCAATTTTGCCAAAAATTTACAAAGGGACAAAGATGTGGAAACGTCTCACCTTCACATAAAGATTAGAAGCATGTAATTTATTTAAAGCTTGGGAGGCAATTCGTATGTGACCATTTTAGCGACAGGTAAGAAACCCTTTTTCGGGAGGCATTTCATATGCGGCCTTTTATCATTTATATGACTCCAAGAATCAGTTGTGCGTGAAATTGTCACCTGTTACTCCAACATCCTTGAAATACCTACAAATCTTACTAACGTAAGTATTTGATTCGTACACCTTATCAAATATACTTCGATGATGATGTAAAGGCTCGTTTTCACGCTACGTCCTATTGTACGTTTTGTGTGATAGGATAAATCCTATACAATAAAATCTGGCTTGTAAACAGCAAAACGTACGTTTTGTCGACTCGAAAAACGTATAGGATTTCTCCTATCACACAAAACGTACAATAAGACGTAGCGTGAAAACAGCAAAACGTACGTCTTGTCGAAGCGAAAAAATTAAATCCGCTTATTGACAAAACGTACGTTTTGTCGTACGTTTTGTATGACCCACAAACGTACAAGAAAACGTAGCGTGAAAACGGGCCTTAATAACAGCACTTTATTTTAGTTTTTTCCTGATGATTAAAATAAATATTTGCGAAAGCTTGAAAATTTAGTTACAAGAGTTTTCATATTTCACACATACATAGGTATGTACACTGAAATCTTTTGACACACTAAAATAAAGGTTTGTATTACAAACCGATGTAAATAGTTTCTTAAGCCGGTTTATATTATCCTGAAAACCCGAGAAATCCCCAACAGGTAAAGGAATTATTTTATTATTTTTTTAACATGGAGATAAACACGGTTTAAATTTCTACCTGTCCTTCTCTGATGCCCCGTCACTAAGTAATAAGCACTAATAATTTTGTTTATCGCCAACCGTCGCTAAAGTCATTCATTATTGTACTCATTTGCCCTCATTTGCGGCAGTAAAGTAACACTTTATTGTACTGAAAGAAGAATTTTACTTTACCTGCCGCGATTAATCAAATTAACCGAGATTGAATGTAAGCGGTCGATGGCAGTAATCGAATGGAGAGTATTTGAGTGGACTTACAATTTATTTACTTTAGTTATTAAAAATATTTACGCAATTTGCGATATTATCAATTAAATTTATGTCAAAAAGTTAAATTCTGTAGTATTTTGTAATTATATTCATATAAAATAAATTAAAACTTTACCGATTTAGTAATTATTCAATATTGATGACTTTAACTATCGATTAAAAATCGAAAGCGGAAATCTTGCAAGTTATCTGTCATCACTGTCATGAAATTATTATGACGTCTAGAATTTAAAAAGTTCTTAAATTGTAAATTGCGAGTAGGTGTTAAAACCAATATCAAATTATGTTGGCAAATATTATTTTATATCAATAAAACATATCTTAACCGATTGTCAAATATACCAGCAAATGAGAAGTAAACTCAACCTTCCCAGGGACATATCTGAGCTTTTTAGAGACAATACAAATATCAACAATATAATCCAGCTTTTAACGGAAACAGGAATAAAAGACACTTGTATCACAAATTTTTCAGGTATACTTTTTGTTAGTACATATGTATTTACTTAATATTACAATTTCTTTTTATTTTTAATAAGTATTTTTCATTGTTCTCGTTTATACCCCAGTGGTTCTGACGACATTAAATTTAAAAAATATATGTTGGCGATAAAATTTTGTATGCACCACGTCAGTAAAGACTCCTTATCGAACTCGTCTGTTACTCGCCTCGATCGCTACGCTCACTCTTCTCGTAATATCAGACTCGTTCGATAAAGAGTCACTTTACTGACTTGGTACATAAACAGGGCTGCTTTATCCATTAGGCAATATAGGCAGTTGCCTAGGGCGGCAAATTATGAGAGGGCGGCAAAAATACTATACAAAAAATATTTGTATAAAAAGATTAAAATCGAATAACATTTAAGTACATCTACATCGTACATCCATCAATGGAATATAAGTGGGCATTCATTTCTAGAAAACAAATTGTATTTTCTTAACACTATTCAATCAAAAATGACAAAAGTCGTAAATTTAGGGATTATTGAGCCGTCGGCAGCACCGCAAAGGCGGCGGGCGCAGTGTTCTATATTTGTTTTAAAATGAATCCTTTTGGGTTATTCGTGGTTTAAAATTTGCCATTTTCATTAAAAAATGTCGCCTTTTCGGACAGTTTTTTGCGAATACCTTAAAAATTATGCATCTAACGAAAAAATACTATATAAAACATTTTTGTAACTTATGAAAATTCAAAGAGATAGTGATATGGTTGATGAAAGTGATAACATAAAAAGAGATATGGTAGGTGAAAAAAAATTTTTTTGTGCATGCTCAAATGGGTGTGTTCAACTTAACAGAGAAATGGTCGATTTTACCGCACTGTTAAATTTGGATTACATTCAAACTAAGCGAGATATGGCGCAACAAAGAAGGATGACTAATTTATTTTAAGATAAAATGCGAAGTATGTATATTTTAACCCCTTATCCAGCAGATTTAAATGCATCGTTTTGCTTCTACATTACCTTTTACTATAGTGTTATTTCTATGTTCAACAAGTTGGACGGGTTTAAAATGTATGGTTTTTGAAAAAAAATATGATCAAATTATAGAGAGCATTTTTAATTTTTTTTAAATCTTACTTTTTCTCCATGTAACTCGAAAATGATAATGAAATACAGTAGTGAAAGAAAAAGCAAATTGTTATCTAAAAGAAAACCTACATTTTTGTAAGGCATTTTTTTACGTATCTCTTATCACTTTCGAATTACATGGAGAAAAAGGAAGATTTTTAAGATAATTTAAAATTGCGCTCTATAATTTGATCGTATTCTTTTCAAAAACCAATAATTTTAAACCCGTCCAACTTTTTGAATATAGAAACAACAATATAGTAGAAGGTATTCTAGAAGAAAAACGATGCATTTAAATTCTGGTGGATGAGGGGTTAAAATATACTTCTCATTTTTCCTTAAAATACATTAGTCATAAGTTTTTTGCACCATATCTCCCTTAGTTTGAATGTAACCGATATTTAACAGTTCTCTTCATAAAGGTCTTTTCAAGCACTACAAAGGTATTTGTAGCATTATACCCCTAAAATCGACAATTTCTCTGTTATTTTAAGTTGAATACACCGATTTGAGCATGCACCAAAAAAATCTTTTTTCACGTACCATCTGTTTTTTTATTAATACTAGAAGATATATGAAAAAAAGAATCTCTATGATTCTTCATAAACAACAAAAATGTTTTATATAGTTTTTTTCGTTAGATGTACAATTTTTATGGTATTCCCAAAAAAACAGTCTCCGAAAATTGTCATTTTACAATGAAAATTTCAAATTTTTAACGACGAACAATTCAGAGAGTATTGAGTTTTCAAAAAAATTTATAAAACAGTTATTGCTTAGCATTACCTAGGTTCTCTGAAAACTTCCGGTGTTAGTTTGACAAAGAAAATTTCCACCCTCGAGAACGGGTGGGAACCACCCCTAAGTTAAAAGCGTCATAAGATATAGCGTAGACTTTGTTTCTTGAGCTATTCCCTACTTACAGTGAAAATATCAAGTAAATTGATGCAGTAGGATGGAATTCGGAGCCAAATACCCTCACTGACTGCACTAATAGATACATGAATGCATTCACTTATAGGTTCATTTGGATACCGCAATAAAATCACCAATCACCAATAATTGACATATCTAAATATTTAAAGAAGAGTGAATTGAAAGATATTTTCCCTAATTTTAATATTGCTTTGCGCACTATTATTTGTGTCTCCCAGTTGCCAACCAACGTGTCCGCTGAAAGGTCATTTTCGAAAATGTCAAGAGTTTAAAATAGTCATGAAAATAATTTCCGATCAAGTATGACGCAAGAACGTCTTAACAATTTGTCGATTTTGTCCATAGAAAGTGACGTAACAAAGGCGATAAATTATCACGACATTATAGATTATTTTTCCAAAGAAAAATCAAGAAAGAAATCTGGTGTGATCGAAGTGGAATGATAATTTGGATGTATTCTTATTTAAATAAAAAATCTGCTTGCAATTTTTTTTCGCAAAAATCGTACATGCTTGAAGGCGGCTACTAGAGAATTGCCTAGGGCGTCAATTGACCTAAACGCGGCCTTGTACATAAATAACTATTATTCCAACAGTAATAATTGCAATAATAAAATAAATCCTTTAACAACGGAAAATCCAAGACAATATAATTTCATAATTTGAGACCAGCTTTAAATATTTTTTCCACCTACCTCTACCGAAAGTATACTTTTCCGGACCTGATTGTAGGGAGCAAAGTTGTACTTTTCCTCCCTAGGGAGGAAAAGTAAAAGTGACGTCATGGTATTTCATTCATGAAATATAACTTATTGACGCCCTGTACAATATCTATTTTCTATTACGTAAGTATCTATACATTTTAATGTTTATTTATAAAACACCCTATATTTTGCAAAATGGTAAAAAACAGTATATTGTTATTTTGATTTAACAATGTTTACATTAATAATTAGACTTATATTTGACAGTTGACAGTTAAATTGTACCTACTTGTTACTTTTAGTTCTAATAAATTTTGTTGGTTAGTTACATAAATAAATTATTTAAAAATGAAGAATTGACTTGTTATTTGAGGAAAGTGGAAAAACCATATGTATAACATGGGAGTAAAGTGCCTTTTCCTCCCTTGAATGATTACTGCCCTCCGCTACACGTCGGGCAGTAAACTTCATTCTCAGGAGGAAAAGTAGCACTTTCCTCCCTTGTTATACAAATAGCTATTACTTAATACCTACTCTACAATAATTTCAGATTGTAAATTCCTGAAACCAGTTTCGGACTGCACATTAACGGCGAAAAGCAAAAAATATGCTCATAATTTGTGAAAAATATGCATTTTATTAAAAAAAATTACAAAATATGCAAAAAATACATATATGTATATGCATTTTGCATATTCCGCCCTTTACTCATCAAAATCCATTGTGGTTTAATCCCATATAAAATATTACTTAGAATAAAGGCCAACACATTGCTGAGTACATAGATACGAGTAGAGCTTTTTTTCTGTTACATTTAACCACGCGTTTTTAAAGTGTTCCACCTGTGTTTATTGTAAATATTGAGACATTCTCCACGTTTCTACGTATTTGTAAATCCCGCTTTGTGAGAATTTATAGTTGTTTTAGTTGTTTGTGTAGGTAAATATACGACATTTAGAGCTTTTATAAAATGTATTTCGTTTAACATATCTGTTGAACGTGTTGTGTAATAATTACCTCTTTGAATTTGTTTTATTTTATTAACCCTGTCAAACCCCATATCTATTTCGTGTATTGTTTGTAAAAGTTGAAAAATGCCAATTTTGGTTTATTGGGATTTTTTTAAGAGTATAATATACTATATTATGTTACCGTAAAAACCCGATTTCAGATAAAACCCAAATTTACTAGGAAAAACTAGTTTTACCTATGCGCTTTAGACAATTCTAGTTTTAACTAGTGTTAACTAGAACTATCAAATATTATCAGTTCTTCTTCTTCATGTACCATGTCCTTTCAGAACGTTGGTTACCATCATAGCTATCTTAATTTTATTCACTGCCACCCTAAATAGCATGCTTGTATCAACACCATACCAATCTCGCAAGTTCTTCAACTATGAGGTTCTTCTTCGTCCTGGACTGCGTTTGCCTGCTATTTTTCCTTGCATGATATTTTGTAGCAACCTGTATTTGGGACCTCTCATTACATGTCCGAAATACTCCAGTTTTCTCTGCTTGATGCTTTTTATGATCTCAGTAGTCTTGCTGAGACGTTCTAGTATTGTGAAGTTTCGAATCTTTTCCACCCAGGAAACTTTTAAAATTCTTCTATAGCACCACATTTCGAAAGCCTCTCAAGGAGATTTAGATCAATTTTATTCACAGTCCAAGACTCGACACCATAAAGTAAGAATGAGAAAATGTAGCAGCGAAGTAGGCGGATCCTTAATGCCAATTTTAGGTCTCTGTTACATAACACCTTGGACATCCTTCTAAAAGCGGCTCTAGCCTGCTCTATCCTAGATCTAATTTCGCCGTGACTTTCTGCGTTACAATTTAATTGCTGTCCAAGGTAAACGATTTTATCAACTTGCTCAAGTTTGGTATTATTTACATAATATATAGACGGTTTTATATGCTGCTGTTTACTTGTTACAAGTATTTTGGTTTTCCGTATGTTCAGATCCAGCCCTGCCTCCCTACAACTCTCAACGACACTATCAAGTAGTGTTTGCAGATCTTCTTGGCTAGAAGCTAGGAGTCAGAGTCGTAGCTAACGCCGTATCAGCCGTATCCATTATACGGGGCCCCCGATATTCAGGGGCCCCAGTGCAGTCTGTAGAAAAAAAAAATTCCATTAAAAAAAATGAACAAAATATTCTAAAATTATTTCACTATTAAAACGCTTTAAAACAGGGTATATTGTTTGGATATTGACATTTTCGTGTACTGGATTCTTTATCTATATATTATAAATTATATTTATCTATTTTCTATTCTCTACCGCTCGCCGCTATTGCATCAACAGAGCTTTTTTGCTTTTAAGCTACCTTTCATTGTCCATTCACCGTTGCGTTGGCTGTGTGTGAGACATTGTATAATGTATAATGCCAAATTGCAATTTTGATGTGTTGTTTGGGTATATTTTCGTGATCTGTTTTTTATCTATCAATTGTATTTATATACCTACATCTATTTGCCGGCCGCTCGCCGTTAGAACAGAACACCTATGTTTAAACTCATTTTCAATATCCAATTACCCTTGTCTTGAAAAAACTGAATCTGTTTTCAAACAATGAGTCTCAACAATTCAAATCTATTTTTCGACTTTGATTTAGAGTTTAATAGTTTTATTATTATTATCTATATTTGGGTGTAATACGCCGAACTTATTAGTTCCTAAGGTTGTACATATTACGTAATTTGTAATTTTTTTAAATTTTGCCATAGATTGTTTTGTTTTATTTCATTATCTTTTATTTTGTAATAATATATAATATACAATAGCACTATAGGCCTTAGACACATGGCTTGAAAAGTTTGGTCTTTCTTTATTTTCACTTTTCTTTATGTACTGAGATCTTCTGTGGCTTGATATGTGATTTTCCTCTATTCCTTCCTGTTATTCATTTTTCTTTTCTGGTCTTCTATAGTCCCATTCTTTCCATATATTTTTCGACCTCTTGCTTCCATCTATTTTTCTCCTGCATTCCTGTTCTCTTTTTTGAAACTATAGTGTAGTTTAGTACCCTTTTTGGAGTCCTCGTGTTTGGCATCCTTCCTAACTGACATCGCCATCTAAGTATCTGTGCCTTTACCACTCCTATTATTGATTGTATAATTCCTTGAACTCGTTATTTGATCTTTTTATCCATAAACCCTCCCTGATTATGCCTCCATATATATTCCTCAGGATTTCCCTTTCTTAGATCTCCAATAAATTTTGTTCATTTTTTGTCATTGTCCATGTCTCATTGCTGTATGTTACTCTTGGTTATATGGTTGTTTTTTTTTTATATTAGTTTGGTATAACTAGACCCAAACCCAGACATCCAAAGTGAAAGTTTTCCTTCCAACACCAAATTGTTCAATATGGTCCACATAATGTTCAGAAAAAATCACCATTTTGAGCGTCGGGTTTGGCGGGGGGGGGGGGGGAGAAATCGGCAACTTCGCAGTTTTTTACGTTTTTCGTCAATATTTCTCAAACTATGCGATTAGCATGAACAACCCCTATACAAAAATGTTTTACATTAAATTTGAAATAAAAATTTCTTGATAAAAACTTGCTATTCAATATTCCATTATGCGCATGTACACTTCCATTGGCTGCCATTATCTACCTTGTATTTCTTCTTTAATGTTCGGTTTACGTGATATTATTGCTCCTAGGTACATAAATCTTTCTACCATTTTGTCTATTCCTGAAATGACCATCTGTCCACGCAATACATTTTGTTTTAGTTTCATTTATGTACAGTCCCATTTTCTTCGCTGCTTTAACTATTTTCTGTACTATCTTTTGTAGCTCTTTTTTTCCCTTGCCTGCACCACATTATCTGAAAATGCCAAAACTCGGTGGCTTTTTTTATATAGGAGTCCTTCTCTATTGATTTTCGCTTTTCACATTATTGTTTCTATTAGTCATAAGTTGAAGAGTAATGATGACAAAGGATCGCCCTGCCTTAACTTTTGTAATAATATTGACGATTTATGTAATTTCAGTAAACTGTATTTATTATTGTTTTTTTCTGACTCCTTGTAAGCTTTGTCCTAAAATTATAAAATTTTCAGTGAGAATAAAGCATATTTCTATTGTATTCTATACAAGCGTTTTTGATTCATTTGTTGAACATTTTCTTAGCACTATCCCATATCAGTCGTGGAAAAGGGCCCTGCGACAAACTTTGATATGGGGCCCCCGTGGGGCTAGCTACGCCACTGCTAGGAGTACTGTATCGTCCGCATATCGCAAATTAATGATGACTTCACACCGTTCACAAGTATTCTTTCTTGTTTTTCAGAAAGAGCTTTTCTGAAAATTCTTTCGGAGTAAATGTTGAAAAGCAGTGGTGACAAGAGGCATCCCTGCCGTACTCCTCTTTTAATATTAAGAGCCTCTGATTCAACACCATCTACTAAAACTGATGTTGTTTGATTCCAGTGATGTGGGAGGGAGGGGTTGCGGCATACGGTGAAGTAGATGGGCTCGGTTTCACTCGCAAAAACGCTCCATCCAATATGGCGGAACAACTCTTTGGTAGTATATTCTGGTCTATATAAAATATATAATTATAAAATTGTATTATATTATATAAATATATAAATAATTAATAATTTTAATAACTAATTAATAACATATTCCATATATAACGTATAAAAACCTGCCCGTCGCCATATTGGATGTAGCACAAAAGTGTCAAATCAAGTGGTCCCATCTAGTAAATACAAAATCATCTCTTATGTCGTATCCCCTCTCTCCCATATCACTGTTTGATTCCAATATAAATTTGCAATTATTCGAACATCTCTACCGTCCAAGCCTATGCCTTTTAGAGCTTCGATCAATATAGAGTGCGTAACAAGATCAAATGCCTTTTGGAAATCAATAAAACAAAAGTATATGTCTACAGATATATCTCGACATCTTTAATCAGTTAACATTATCAGTTAATAATTCTAATTGAGACTAAACATATTTCAGTCAAAACTAGTTTTTACTAAACTTTTAAGTAAATTCCAGATTCAACTAAAACTCGGTAAATAATTTGCTACCCCAGTTGTTTGTAAATCATTTCTCTAAAACGTAAAATACTGGACAAGGTAAAGCAACTAGTTTAAATGATGCATTTATAGCTCACTAAATTAAAATAAAATCAAAATATAATTCCGTAGAAGTTGGAATAAATTGTTTATCTAAGTTTCGGTCAAAACAAAAGATATTTTCAAGAAAGTATATGATTCATATGAGGGGATCATTGTTAAAATAATTAAAAATGGTTAATTTTTTGCACTAAACTCATTTTTTTAATTGCTGCGGTAATTCAGGTCTTTATGAAAATCATTACGATTTTTTCTGCAAAGGTGAGAAAATAATATTTTATTAATTAAAGATATACTAAATTCAATTTGGCTCTCAAGTTATTTAAATAAATGTAAGTCAAGACTAAAAAACAAATTTACAAAAAAAAACATTATTTGCATTATATTAATCACTACAAATAATTTTATTTTGCAGAAAAAGGTTGCGTTGTTGCCCCATTATAAAGTACAGAAAAAATTGGTTTAAAAATGTTCAATAGTTTATGATATGTTTAATTTGTTTATTAAATATTTCCATTTTTTCAATTGCAAAAACGCGGTTGTTATCGACAGAGTGTACAATTTTTTTAGATCTCATTTGTAATTGTTGTAACTTGTTAAAAATTTTTTTTTTTAATAACATCGCCGGGATTAAAAATTTTGAAAAGCTCTTCCTGGTAATATTTCACGTATTTACAAAAGAAATTGCTTTTCTAGGACCATTTTTTGCCGAAATAGCTGTTCCAAATTTAAAAAACTAATTTGTTTATTTATCAATGTTTAAAACATATGTAAGTGACATTTAAAAGTGCGTAAGCACATCTATCAAGCTTACTACTTCACAAAGGCATTTTTAGATGTAGTAAAGATTGTACCATATTTTGAACAGTAATGACTTTCGTATAGCTACCTTAAATGAAAATTTTTTTGCCTGAAAATTGGTGGAGGAGTAATTTGCAATATCTCCGTTATTAATGGGTAAATTTCAACATGTTTTTAATGTGGGGTAGCATTTAAAATACTAACATCTGCATGCCCTTTTTGCAATAAGTATTCATAAATTTGTTATATTTTTTTTTCAAAAATTATATTTTTCTCTATGATTGTGATAAATAAAATTTGGCACAAAAGGTAACAACAAAACAGTATTAAAACAAATTTGGTATCAAAAGTTAAAAAGCTAGTACTGAATTAGGATTAAAAAGTTAAAAAAACACAAAACTTTTTTCGTTTCGAAAAAAAAATATAGTTGAAATTGATTTAAGTGAAGATGTAAACTATAATGACAATAATAATGATATTATAGTATGTACCTATGAAAATAATGATGACAATGAATTAAATTTGTTAATAAAATTTATAATATGTATAAAATAATAATAAAGAAAAAAAATTTATACATATATACACAATTTTTACTGTATCTACTTGTCATAAAAGCTTATAAAATTACATGTAAAATATTGTACCAAGAAAACAATTTTTATGTTTCTTTAACAAAATTGAAATGTCAATTCAATACTATTTTGTTATCTATAAGGTATGTTAATATAAAAAATTTGTTTTATTACTGTTTCGTTGTTATCTTTTGTGCTAATGTTTATTATGTCACAATATTAGACAAAAAAATTTTTTTGAAAACAAATTGTTGTATCTAATTAATGAATATTTATTGCATAATGGATCATGGAGATGTAATTATTTTTATAGGCTAACTCAAATTAAAAAAAACATTGAAATTGGCCCATTATTAACGGAGATATTGCAATATACGCCTCCACCAATTTTCAGGTACACAGTTTTCATTTAAAGTCGCTGGGAATATCATTATTTTTAAAAATATTCTACAAATTTTACTATATTTATAAATGGAATTGTTACGTAGCTTCATAGATGTACTCACGCACTAAATGTTAATATTGATAAATAAACAAATTATTAATTTTTAAATTTGGATCTGCATTCTGGATTTAAATCTGCAAAAAATTGTTGTATTTGTAAATGCAACATTTGTAAATGTGTGAAAAATTACCAAAAACACGAATATCGAAACAGCTCTTTTTAAAATTTTTAATCCTGGCGATGTTATTAAAATCAAGTTTTAAACAAATTCCAACAATTTTCCAACGTCATTTTGGTAGGGAGTTTAATTGAAATTTAGATTTCTCAATGATTTTACTAAAAATATACATAAAAGTTAAAGAAAAAACATAAAAGATCTTAAAAAATTGTATACTGTGTCAGCAACAAGCGCGTTTTTGCAATTGAAAAAATGGTAATACTTAATAAACAAATTAAAAATCTCATAAACTACTGAATATTTTTCAACTTTTTTTTGTGCTTTTTAATGGTACCACAACGCAACAATTTCTGCAAAATAAAATGTTTTATAGTGCTTATTTATAATGAAAATAATATTTTTTTGCAAAACTTTTTTTTAAATCTTGATTTACAATTATTTAACAAATTAGGGGCCAAATTTAATTTAGTGTCTTATATAAAAGATTGGTTCTTGAGCTATGCAAAAAAAGATGTATCAATTAAATTTATATCAAAAAGAAAATTCTGTAGCAGTTTGTAATTATATTCATATAAAATAAATTAAAATTTTACCGATTTAGTAATAATTCAATATTGATAACTATCGATTAAAAATCGAAAGCGGCCATCTTGCAAAAGTCATAAAATTATTATGACCTCTAAAATTTAAAAAGTTTTTAAATTGTAAATTGTAAGTAAGTGTTAAAACGAATATCAAATTATTGGCGATAAAATTTTGTATGCACCACGTCAGTAAAGACTCTTTATCGAACTTGTCTGTTATTCGCCTCGCCCGCTAGGCTCGCTCGGTTCATAATATCACACTCGTTCGATAAAGAGTAACTTTACTGACTTGGTACATAAATAACTATTATCGCCAACCGTCACTAAACTTATTCATTATTGTACTCATTTGCCCTCATTTGCGGCAGTAAAGTAACACTTTATTGTACTGAAAGGAAAATTTTACTTTACCTGCCGCGATCAATCGGAATTGAATGTAAGTGGTCGATGGCAGTAATCGATTATTTATTTGAGTTAACTTACAAATTATATTTACTTTAATTATTAAAAATATTGTACAAAATTTACGGCATTGTTAATTAAATTGATATCTAAAAGTGAAATTCTGCAGCATTTTGTAATTATGTATATTCATATAAAATAAATCAACACTTAACCGATTTAAAATTATTCAATATTGATAACTGTCGATTAAAAATCGAAAGCGGCCATCATGCAGAAGTCACATGTCATCACGGTCATGAAATTTTTATTACGTCTAAAATTTTAAAAAATTCTTAAATTGTAAATTGTAACTAAGTATTAAAACTAATATCAAATTATATATATAATGGATTTCTACGGCTGTCGCCGCCTCTCCATACCGCTTCCAATTTTTTCTATCGTAACACATATTTTCATCTAATTGCCTCGAATCCATTGCCTCCTGAATATTGACCAGCTTCTCCGTGGTCGTCCTCTTCTTCGTCTCTCCAGTGGGACCCACTCTAATATTTTTCTCGGACAGCGAGTCTCATTCATTCTTTTAACGTGACCGAACCATGTCAGCTGTCTCTTTTCAATACCTCCATTATAGTTTTTCGACCTTCATACGTTCTCTAATTGTTTCATTTCTTACATGTTGTAATCTCGAAACCTGACAACTTCTCCTCAAAAAGTCCTTTTCGGTACTAAGTAGCTTCTTTTTATTTCTTGCACCTATGTCCCAAACTTATGCACCGTAGATTGTAACGCTCTTCATTATACTTTCATATATTCTTCTCTTTGTTTCCTTCCTGATATCTTTGTCCCATAAAATTGAATTGAGGGATCTAGTGATGCTTTTACATTTATTTATCCTGTGTTGTACTTCTTCTTCACTATTTCCTCGTTTGTTAAATATAGCTCCCAAATATTTGCATTGTTTCACACCAACAATATGTCCTTGTTCCAATGGTAGGTTTTCAATGTCTTCGTTTCCCACTATGAAGTATTCTGACTTATCCATATTTATTACTAATCCTGCCTGTTGGTAATGTTCATTTAGCTTCCGTATCATATAGCTTAAGTCATCTTGATCTTGGGCTATAATAACTTGCTCGTCCGCAAAGTATAATGTAAATAGGGAGTCGTCTCCCACTTTCAGTCCCATCGGTTTTACTGCTTTTGTCCACCTCTGTAAGGATTGGTCAAGGTATATCTTAAAGAGAGTGGGAGATAGACAACATCCTTGTCGAAGGCCTTTTGAAGTATTAAATGCCTCAGTGAAATTTTTGCCGTTTTTGATTCTGGTGTTAGTGGTCTCATACAACATTCTAGTTGCTTGTATGAGTTTTCCATCGATACCGATGTCTTTCATTTAATTCCATAGTTCTATTATGGGGATACTATCATAGGCTTTTTCTAGGTCGATAAAAGCAATGTGGGTTTCCTGATTTCTTTGTATTCTTTTTTCTAGTGCTATTTTTAAAGTGAAGAGATTGTCTACCGTTGAACGTCCCGCACGAAAACCAGCTTGTTCTTCAGCTTGCTTTCCTTGAATTTCTTGTTCTATTTCATTTCTTAATAGCCTGGAGTATAATCTTCCAATGGTGCTGATGACTGCGATTCCCCTATAGTTTTTGGGGTTATTTTTAGGTCCTTTCTTATGTATGGGAGTAATATGTGATGTTAGCCATTCATCTGGTACTTTTTCTCCATTCAGGCATCTTTCGAAAAGATTTTTAAGCATATCCCATAGCCATATTTTATTAATTCAGGATTAATCCCTCCAGCTCCGGGTGCTTTCCGGGATTTCATAGTTTTAATAGCTTCTTCCATTTTGGTTTTATCTAGTTCTATTTCGTGTTCACTCTGTATATCATTCTCTTTTTCTTGTATTCTTGTTATGTATTGTGGTCGTTTTTTTACCAATAATTCCTTAAAATGTTGTTCCCACTCGGCATCAAATATACTCTTAATTGTGGGGCCACCTTTATGTGATGTTCCGACATTCTTTATCATTTTTCATGCTTCTGAACTCCTAGTTCCTCCTAATTGTTGAGCTATGTATTCACATTTTTTGGTCCAGGTTGCGTTTTTTTCTTTTAATCACTTCTCTTTTTACTTCTCTATTTAGGTCCCTGTATTGTTGTTGAATCTCAACGTTTTCCTGATTTTGTAGACGTTGTAGGTGAAGTTGTTTTTCTTCTCTATTTTTTTCTCGATATCTTTATCCCACCATTCTGGTTTCTTTCCGTTTTCTAAGTTTCCTAGTGCTTCTGGTGCTGCTTGTTTTATGCATGTTTTTATGTGATTATATTCTTCTTCAGTTGTTCTTTGTTCTTGACTTAGTTTCTGTTCAAGTCTGTTACGGTACAGATATTGTGTGCTTTCATGTTGTAAGCTGTTAATATTATATTTTTCTATTTCTGGATCATATGAATTCCTTTTGTGTTCTTTTTCTTCGGAGTTATTTGGTTTTGGTATAAATGGAGCATACATTTTACCGATTACTAAGCAGTGGTCTGATCCGCAACCAGCCCCTCTGAAAGCTCTAACATCCTGGATGCTAAATTTTGCATTTTGTCTCGAGATTAGATAGTCAATGATTGACTTAAGTCCACGTGTGTGTTGGTACCAAGTAAATTTATGGATATCCTTATGTTCAAAGAATGTGTTGTATATTTTAAGTTCATACTCCTCGCATAGATTGATCAACCTTATCCCATTGTCATTAATTCTTTCTTCTCCATATTTTCCCACTACATTACTGTGGTCTTGTTTGCCTACTCTGGCATTTAAATCTCCTGCTATAATCAATTCGTGCGTATTCGAAACCTGTTCTATTTGATCCTTTAATATTTCTTGAAAATCTTTTACTGCTATCTGGGCATCGTCATTGGGAGCATATACGCCTAGAATATCAAATTGCTGGCGATAAAATTTTGTATGCACCACGTCAGTAAAGACTATTTATCTAACTCGTCTGTTATTCGCCTAGCTCGCTAGGCTCGCTCTGCTCATATTATCAGACTCGTTCGATAAAGAGTAACTTTACTGACTTATTACATAAATAACTATTGTTTTGACCTAAACTTTGATAAAAAATTTATTCCAACTTATACGGAATTACATTTTGATTTACATGTATTGTAATTTTATGAGAGTGGTTATTTTATTACTACATTCAATTGTAGCGTAAGATGCGCATTTGAAATTAAAAATTATTGAAGTGTGAAAAAGCATTTTGTTAAAATACTGTTAGACCCAAAAATATTTTTATTTATTCCAACCTAAACGTCCTCACTCTATGTTCTTTCATTAAGGAAATTTATTATCGTTAACTTAAAAATTATTGTATAATCGTCGAAAAATTTCAATTGTTTCCATTTTTATATTCGTTTCTTCAAGTATTAAAAACGGAAACAAAAGACCATCTGCTACAAAGTTGAAAAAGTGTACAACTTTTAATAAATCTGTTAACAAATTAACCATGAATTCATTATAATCTGGAAGAAGTGCACGAAATCCGTTGGAGTTTCAGGCAATTGTGCGTTACCGCCAAAAACAAATCCTAATTAATACAAAACTTTTGAGTTTCCAACTTTGAGGCAATAAAACAGAATAAGCTTTTATTAAATAAAATAAACATTCCACTCGATTTGAACGGAATTTATGAGGGTCAGACGCAATGTGGGCAAACACAGACTTTTGATAAAGTATGGAACAAAGCAAATATCTTTGAAACTAAAAGAACAATATTTATTAAACTGTGCATGCAAGTGCAGTGACGCGAAAGGCATCTGATGCCATATCTTTTGTAACTACTTCTTTTCCGGTTTCACCGGAAATACCCTTAACTTATTTACTTTAAGTAATATATGTACCCTGTATATTTTTGCAGATTTTAAAAGAACTTGTTATTTTTAATTCATACATACCAAGTTTGGAAGAAAAGACAATTAAAACAAGAAATAAATCTCTTCACAGTTAAAAAATAGGTTAATTTATTTACGTTAGACCAAGATAATAAAAACAAAAAAAATCATTTCAAATGAAAAAATCATTTCACGTGCAAGCCTATAAATAAATTCATCAGTCACTTTTTGCAAGATTTCTCCACGTACTAGTTCACATTCATCAATTATTCTTTGTCTCAAATCCTGCAAGCATATTAGTCGCCTAACTTAAACACGTGATTTTAGATAACCCCAAAGAAAAAAATTTAAACAACTCATGGGAGTGCCGACAGAAGTGAAAACTTCTTGTAGTATGTAAATTACGAGCTCAATGCTTTTTCCCCATCCAAAAAGAAGTGTTATACCTATATTATATACGCGTTACGTACTTTCTATGCTATTTATGTATACATATACATAATTATACGTACGAAATTTAGTTCGGCAAAGTGATGACGGTCGCAAACACAATACTTTTCCCGATCTAAAAAGTGCAAAACGTCCCTAAAAAAGTTTTCACTTCACAAATTTAGTTCTTCGAAGCAATGACGGTCGCTAATTTAATACTTTTTCCCCATCTAAAAAGTGCACAACGTCCCTAAAGAAGTTTTCATTTCAAAAATTTATTTCGTTAAAGCAATGACGGTACTTTTTCCCCATCGAAAAAGTGTAAAATCTCCCTAAAGCAGTTTTCACTTCAAAAATTAGTTCGTCGAAGCAATGACGGTCGCCATGACGGTCGCTAATTCGATACTTTTTCCCCATCTAAAAAGGGCACAACGTCCCTAAAGAAGTTTTCACTTCAAAAATTTATTTTTGTCGATGACGGTCGCTAATTCAATACTTTTTCCCCATTTAAAAAGGGCAAAACATCCCTAAGAAAGTTTTCACTTGAAAACATTATTTCGTCAAAGCAATGACGGTCGTGATGACGGTCGGTAATTTAATACTTTTTCTCCACCTAAAAAGGGCACAACGTCCCTAAAGAGGTTTTCACTTCAAAAATTTATTTCGCCGAAGTGATGACGGTCGCTAATTCAACACTACTTTTTCCCCATTTAAAAAGGGCAAAACATCCCTAAGAAAGTCTTCATTTCAAAACATTATTTCGTCGAAGTAATGACGGTCGCGATGACGGTCACTAATTCAATACTTCTTCCCCATCTAAAAAGTGCACAACGTCTCTAAAGAAGTGTTCACTTCAAAAATTTATTTCGTCGAAGCAATGACGATCGTGATGACGGTCGCTAATTCAATACTTTTTCCCCATCTAAAAAGTGCACAACGTCCCTAAAGAAGTTTCCACTTCAATAATATTACTATTATTATACGTAGATTATAATAATATACGTACCAAATTTACTTCGTTGAAGCGATGACGGTCGCGATGACATGACGGTCGCGAAATCAATCCTTTTCCCCATCCCAAAATAGATTGTACATTTATTATAAATTTAAATACTTCTACACAATTTATGTATACATATGTACACATAATAATTATATGTACAAAATTTATTTCGCCGAAAAGATGACGGTCGCGATGACGGTCGCGAAATAAATCCTTTTTCTCCATCCTAAAATAGGTTTTACATGCATACATTATAATATATGTATACATACGTACAATATTTATTTCGCCGAAACGATGACGGTCGCTGACGTTACCACATGCAAGAAGAAGAGTTATATTTTGAAAGTATTGAAAAAAATCATTAAAAAGTCGTTTTTATCACTCCGAAAACAGTTTAGTAAAATAGAGTCATTTTTGGCTTATAAACAATTTGAATAGCTTTGTTAATATTGATTATAGAGTAAATCTACTAAAGGATTTCAAAAGCTGGTATTTTTACACGAATTATCAGAAAAAAACTTTTTGCCAGGTTAATTAGGGTCAAAGGTAGACACTTTTATTACTTAATTCACAGTTACTTCTAGATACATCAAATTCGCCTGTAACAGTGTTAGTTACCATACTACTCCGAAACGACTTGGCCGATTTTTATGAAATTTTACACGTATATCCTATAGTTATAGGACAGAGAATAGGTTTTAATCCAATTTTTATACCCATAAGTTACAAGGGGGTTTGCCCCTGACATTTTTTTTTATTTTTTTGGACAAAATTATCTACTTTAATTTTATATGATTAATATAATAGAATTAAAAAATACATAAAACCCTTAATTTTCACTGTTCTATCGCCAAAACCTATTTGTTAATAGACATGTATATATTTACATCGATAAAATTATCCTGTCACAGTGTTAGTTTCCATATTCCTCCGAGACCGCTTGACCGATTTTTATGAAATTGTATATATGTATATTGGGTAGGTCTTAGAATCGGTAGTAATTTTTCATATTCCTGAGTGATAAGCGGAGTTCCCCCTAACATTTTGTAATGTGAGGTGGGGATGTATGTACACAACGTACTCTTTAAGACTACGAGTACATACAAAATAAAAAAAATTTTGATGAAAATCCATCAACAAGCTCCAACGATATTAATCGCAGCATATGTATGAGGAATCAGTTTCATTTTTTGAGTGCACGGATTTTAATAATTTCCCTCCACCGACCACGAATCCATTCGTTAGGACGCCATTTTTAAAACAACTTCTGTTTAGGTACAAAGTTAATTAAAACTTTTACACATAAACTGTATACCTTCAACTTCAAAATGGCCCTAGTTAGGTTGCTTAATTGTTATAAACACAGTAGCCGTCAATTAAATAATAAAAGTGGCTAACTTTGACCGTAAAGAACCCAGGCGAAAAGATTTTGTTTGAAAATTCGTATAAAAGTACCAGTTTTTCAAATAACATTGTAGCTTTAGCCTAGAGTCAATATTAACAAAGTAGTTCAAATTGTTAATAAGACAAAAATTACTCTATTTTAGTAAAATGTTTTCGGAGTGATAAAAATGACTTTTTAATGATTTTTTTAAACGCGTTGAAAATATGACTATTCTTCTTTCATATTGTTTCCACAGAATTACTATATCATTATTTTCTGAACAATAACATTGCGAAAATAAAGCTCTGTGGGATAAACAAAATGAATAAAATTTAAACTAATTGACGAATCGTCTTAAAAATTTTTGTGCACTGTGTGGACTCAACTTTTCATGCAATATGAAAATCTTAAATTCATTTTCGCAAAAGTTATAGCAAATTTTTTATTTTCGAAATTTTAGTTTTATTTTGCAATATCCGAAGCAACAAATGATCGGACCAAAATTCGAAAAGCGCTTTTTAAACCTTGGCTCATCTACTAAAAGAAAAATATTATAAATTATATATTATTTAGTTACCGTATTTTTACCAGTAGCGAACAAAAACTCCCATTTTTGACCCTTATTTGTTAATAACTAAATTTCTCGTCCAAACTGTGACGGGCATTTATGTATTTATAATAAATATAAAATATTAGGTATATAGTACCCAAAAAACCCATTTGCAATCTGGCTGCTCAAGTGCCCCGTACATGGTATATTTTTGCCTTATTTTCCTGGCATATATAAACGTAACGTTGTAACCTATTGAGTATTGGATATTGATTCAAAAAACCGAAAACCAATTTTTGGGATAACCAGTTTTTTTGATCGTTAACAAGTAAAAAAACCGGTATAACTGAAAACCGGTGTTTGGCCAACAACCGCCATCGCTATCGCTTAGCGCTTGTCCAAATGAGGGCGGTTTGCCAGCGGTTGACTGAGGGTCCCATTCCTCCCCTAGTAAATTTACAACCGCCGCGGTTTGACGACGGATCGGTTGCATGTGTTCGATTCCATTTGTTCTTTGACAACTTGAACCGCGGCGATTGGGTTTTTCAGATAAACCGCGACGTCGACGTTGCCAAACGGCCCTCATGTGAATGAGCTGGTAGCCAAGCCGCACACCAAAGAAACATGAAACGAAAAACATGAAACATGAAACGAAAAACATGTTTCATGAAACTAAAACACTGCTAAACAAATCTCAAAGTCCGCCTACCAATGAAACGAGTGTGATTCATGCTCATGACACATTTTTATTTTCGGAGAGTTTCATAAATGGCCGGACGTATATTTGTTTAGCAGTGGTTTATTTCCATGGAACGTAATTTACGTTTCATGTTTCTTTGATGTGCGGTCGGGCTAAGGCAGGCCAGGCCGCACATCAAAGAAACATGAAGCGTAAAACATGAAACATAAAACGTGAAACACGTTTCATGAAAATAAAACAATGCTAAACAAATTGAAGTCCGCATACCAATGAAACGAGTGTGATTCATGCGTGTGAAACATTTTTATCTTCCGAAGGCGCACACCAAAGAAACATGAAACGTGAAACACGTTTCAAAACATAAAACGTGAAACACGTTTCATGGAAATAAAACACTGCTAAACAAATAGACGTCCGCATATATCTATCAAACGAGTGTGATTCATGCCCATGAAACATTTTTATCTTCATGAAACTTGTTTCATGAAATAGGACGTGTTCCATTTTTCGATATCAGTTTCATTGTTTTGAATAATTAATTACGTGCGGAAAATGAATGCCGCTCAAGAATTTAATATTGCATTGCTTTCTGTGGTGGAGCAGAACAAAGAGTTGTACAATTATAACCTGGAGTGGTACTCGAATAGACAATAACAAGAAAATATCGTTTTTTTAAACCAGGACCCACAATAAAACAATGTAAATGTTTGAATATTCATTCTCTACATTGATTGAAATTTAGCAAGATGATTAATGAATTCGTTTGCAACCAAATATTATGCGGCGTTATCGAAATGCCACCCACTTTTCCAGGTAAATATTTTCATACATGAAATGCCTTCCAGGTACAATCGAAATTCCTCCGTTTCGTTAATCATTTACTCTGATATTTTGTCTATTTAATCTTTGTATAATGACACAATGTTGCCATATCATAATTTAAATAGGTAGTATCTATCTATTTTGATTTTTCTAATTCTTAATGCAGTGTACATAAAATTTGTTTCACGTAAATATTTCACAGTACGACATTTTTTTTTTTAGAAAAGAAAGTTGTTACCCGACAATCAATTATCCAGCTTTTCTGGGAAACTCCAATTCCGATTCTAATCTCTTCCATATTTTTATAAGTCCATTTTATAACTCCATAAATAGGTACTTTTAGGCCGATGCCACATTATGCGTTTTGACCAGATGCGTTTCCGCCGCATCCGGTGAAAACGCATAGTATGACAGATCGATCCGGTTGCGTTGGAAATGGATGCGTTTTGAGTCATCGGTACGCGCTTACAAACTGCACCAGACTAAACGCATAGTGTGACAGGTCGGTCCGGTTGCGTTGGAAACGGATGCGTTTTCACCGCATCCGGTCAAAACGCATAATGTGGCATCGGCCTACCTTAATCTTTTTGTTTGTTTATATTCTCTTTTGTAAATTGTGCTAATGGGCTAATGCTTGGTTGCACCAACAAATTTTAAGCTTAAGACGTGATTTAAGCCCAGCTTAAGAAATATAAGCGTTATACGCCATTGAGTCTGAGATTAATTTTCAGCTTGTCACAATGGATTGCCACGTAGATTGGATCGATAAAAATCGAAAATTATGGTGCAAAATAAGTTAGACTTAAAGCGGCCCTATCTAGAAGCAGAGCTGGGCTAAGCAGGAGCTTAAGATTTGTTGGTGCAACCAGGCATAAATGTTGTATAAATTCTTGAAAGTTTATTAGTTCCTGCATCATTCAGTTTGTCTATTTCAAGCTTGTCAGTTCGTCGATTTCAAGATCAAATTGTGTTTGTCATAACATCCGAAATAATGGAATCAACGATAAGTGTCAGTCAAAAGGGCAAACCTTTACTATCAATTGATGATTTTACATCCGGTTTTCAAAAAATGTTGGCCAAAGATACAGTAAAACGGTGGACATGTAATAAAAAACCTGCAAAGCATTTGTGAAAACACAGGGATGTGAAAAAGGGATAAAGTTTGGGCTGAACACTCTTCAGACTTACAAAGAACCACAAACCCATGCGAAAGTTTTCATTCCAAGTATGATTCTTCTTTCTACTGCCAGCATCCTAACATTAATAATTTTATTGATACAATTTTACAATTTCAAATAAATATGTAGAAATTAAAATGAATTCTGTTTCGACCCAAAAAAAAAATTGTTGAGGAAAGTACAGCAAAAATAAATTTTCTAAATGAAAAAATTTTAGAATTAAGAGAATGTAAAATAAATAGATTAGAATTTGTCAAAGTACTATCATATAAATTTGGGAAAAATATTTTGTAATTTTATATTTCTGTACACATTTTGTAATATTTTCCAAATAAGTTTTTTGTTATGTTATTTTTAATAAATCTATAAAATACTTATTATGTTTTTGTATTTTTTGTTAAATTATTACTAACCAAAAATAATGGTTATTATAAAATATATTATAATGGTTATAAAACTAATTGCATATGTATAAGTTAGTTGAAATTTATAAATACCGCCTAGTGTCAATAATGTTTAATACATAAAGGTTGAAACTAAAATAAATTAAATAGCAAAATACCAATTTTGCCAAAAACTTACAAAGGGACGAAGATGTGGCAACGTCTCACCTTCACATAAAGATTATAAGCATGTAATTTATTTAAATCTTGGGAGGCAATTCGTATGTGACCATTTTAGCGACAGGTAAGAAACCCTTTTTCGGGAGGCATTTCATATGCGGCCATATTATGTACTATGGTTATGATTTTTGGAGAGTAATAAAAGAGTTGCCACAATAGCAACGACCTCGTCATCATCACTTTCCATTATTTACTATACAAATTTTATTTTTGTTTCTTTAATTAGTATATTAGTGTCGGAAACAGAGGTTAAACTTTGCAAACTCGACACAAGTCCGGCTTTATTTTTTTTCTGGTATATCAAGGGGTGCTTATTATGGGACTAACTTTTTTTAAAAGATTTGCCCCGGAACACCCATTTTCATTCCTTTAAAGGAGGTAGGAAAAAATCCTACTTCATCGGTAGGGTTTTTTATAAATACATATATATTATGATTATTGCAACATCCCTGCGGAAACTACCCCTATCCCTGAAAATAAGTTTGACGAGCAAGCTTTTACGATTTTCTCATTACCTATGTATTTTTTGAAACAACGCTTATACAGAATTAAAAACCACTATTTGATCTACAAATAAGGTCCTATGCATTTTTTTCGTATAAGCAACCGTTACGGCACAGTGGCGCCGCAAACCTCAGAAATGCTTTGGCGGGCTCCAGTTTTTGTTTTTTTTTTTTCGTCACCTATTCATTTTATTAATAAAATACTTATGACAAATAAAAGAACACACTGTCTGCTACATATTATGACCTATACACATTTTACCTTCTTTGACCTTACAGCCACAGTGGTTTCCCAGAGTAAATTTTTGCATATTTTCTTTTTTCATTTTTTTTTGGGTGGTTTCGGGGAAAATATAGGGGTGAATTATACAAATTTTTAAATAATACTTGTAGATGGGTAATCGCTGAAAATTTTTTTACGCTAGCATAAGCGGTTCAGATGGTATATATAAAAAGCGCTTTTTAAAATTTAACACCCTGTAATTAAAAAACTGTCAATTGCCCTTAAATGAAACCTATACCAAAAAATCAGACATTTATTTGTGATTAATAATTGCCGCTGGGTTGCTTCTTGATTCCCATTACGGTTAGGAAAAAATAATTTAATTTAAAACATCTTTTTTAAAAACTTGTCAAATTTGGGGCGCCACCTCCGCTAAACGGTGTATCATAGATATATGCTGTCGCGGAATAAATTGTAGGAAGTATAGTCCTCTTCATATTTCTATTAAGGATTTTTTGCAATAATGTACAGGAAGGGCTACGTTTCGCAAAAACCACAAACTACCCCCTTTAAATGGATGAAAATGGGTGTTCCGGGGCGAAATCTTTTAAGAAAAAGTTAGTCTCATTAAAAGCACCCCTTGATATACTAAAAAAAATAAAACCGGACTTATTTGCGAAGCTCAACCTTTGTTTCCTACACTCTATAACATGAAACGGTTTCGTTCTTCACAATCTATTTGTTTCATGTTTCACGATTTATGTTTCACGTTTCTTTGATATTAAAAAGCAATTAAAGAGCGGCGCCGACAGCAACGACCACGTCACTATCCATTACCGACTATACAAGTTTTATTTATGTTTCGTCGATTAGCATATCACATGAAACGGTTATTTTTTTACAATTTATTGGTTTCATGTTTCACGTTTAACCTTTAACTACCCGCGCATCAAGTTATAACATAACTACACGCGTGGCGTACTTTTTACGCCACAAGAAAATACACTTAAAAACAGTGGATTTATTTTTTTTTTTTTTTTGAAAAAATACACTTATTTGTTTGTTATAAACCTTATTCGGCATCAGTGAATACTTGGAGTTCCTTTTCAGTAAGCCAATTGGGATTTATAACTGGAATCATGGAATAACTGGATTCCATGACAAATAAAATTACTAATAAAAAATTTTTTTACATGTGATTTTTTACAGGAGAAAAACTATTGTTTATACAGAAAAATATATTTTGTGCCATAATGACTAAAAAACAATCGAAATATGTACTTATATTACGACTTATATTAATATAATCGTGGGGTATATTGTCCACCACCGGAAACAACAAATAATAAAATGTAAAGTACGATCTTCCCAGAATGCCGATTATAACGAAACTAAAACCAAATTGTAAAGCACATTCCAGTGATAGGTTAGAGAGATAAGCAAGGTCAAAAATTAAATTTTTAAATATATTTGCAGTAGAATTCTTACATCTGGCGTACAAAATACGCCAGCGCGTGTAGTTAAAGGTTAATGTTTCACGTTTCATGTTTCTTTGATGTGCGGCATGCCTTAGGGAACGATTTTATGTATTACCGTATTTTATATTTATAATTTATGTTATCAAAAATATTAACTGATAACTTCAACCCCTATAAAACTTATAGCGAAAAACTTTTATAAATGATATAATTAAATGAAGATATCTTTCTGTCTGGCATGAACTTATTTTTATTGTATACAGTCATGACTAAAGCATTGTTTTATCTATCTTTCCACCCCTGTGAAAGCTCCAAGGAACCAAAAGTGCCATATACTCAAAGGGAAACACAATAACCGATGTTTTCGAAGGTGTAAGTCAGAAGGGACCAAAAAGTTTAAACTTTGTTTGAAGTTGGATTTTGTATTTTACAATTGGAACAAAATACTTAGTATTGTTGAGTTTCAGTTTTCAAGACTTGATTTTTCGTTGGAAAGAATATTAAATTAAATTTAAGGAATTCTGAAACGGTAATTGTTTGCTTTTGTGATTTGAATTTTGAGTCAATTGGGCGTTTAAAAAGTATAGTATGGAATATTATTGTGTTATTTTTTAGTTGCTAATAGACAATTTACTTTTTACTATAGTCTACATACATCAGCCTATACCTCACAATAGGTAAACAGAGCCTCCACAATATATCCAATGACAATGGCTTAAGAATCACAGAAACTGCAGCAGCTAATAGTATGCTAATAAAGTCAGCTATGTTTCCGCATGAAGACATTCATAAGCAAACCTGGGACTCAAACGACCATATTACGCGAAATCAAATTGGCCACATCATTGTAGATACCTGTGATGGGAACAATATCATAGACGTAAGAAGCCTCAGCGGAATAGGACGGAGACACAGATGATTAATTAGTCAGAGCAAAAATCAAATCCAGAATATCTAGCCACAGATACAATAAAACAACAAGGAACCCACAAGGGAACATGGACAAATTGCAGAATACAGAAAAACAACAAAAATATAGAGAACAACTTGAAGAAACATTGACCTCTGAAAGTATATACAATTATATAAAAGATCTGTGGAAAACGACGGCCGAAATAATAACCAAGACAGCCGACAAGATCTTTGGAAGGATTAGGCAGAAGAGAACAAAAATATGGTATGATGAGGAACGTCGGAAACAGCTGAAAAAAAAATAAGCTCAAAAATCAGAAAGCGCTGGGTACGGACGAGGTACCAGCAGAATTTCTGAAATATTGGAGAGACGCACTACATCGCCAAATCCACCAGTTAATAACGCACATCTATGGTTAGAAGAAAGGATACCAGCAAGATGGAAGGAAAACATCATAATCATAGTGTCCATCCACAAAAAAAGGGACAAAACAAAATACTCGAATTATAGAGGAATTTCATTCCTAAATACGGCATATAAAATCCTCTCAAACATATTCTTAGTAGACTAACCCCTTATGCTGAAAATGTCCTAGGAGAATATCAAGCCGGTTTTAGGACAAACAGATCAACAATAGATCAACCATTCACGCTGAGGCAGCTTCTAGAAAAGGGATGTGAGTATAACAGACCCACACACAATATCTTCATAGATTTTCGACATGCATATGACAGCGTAGAAAGAAGCCAAGTATGGAATGCTATGGCGGAGTTCTCAATAGCAAAGAAACTCATTCGGATGACCAGAGTATATATGGAGGGTAGAATATTTAAAGTACGTGTAAAAATTATTAAACTGTCTGGCAGATTTGAAATCAACAGTGGACTCAAACAGGGTGATGCGTTATTTCCACTATTTTTTAACCTTGTATTAGAGAAAGCCATGAGGTCGGCTGAAATAAAAACAGAATTGCTGTCGGTTCAAGGTTTCCAATCTATTACTAGCATATTCAGATGACATTGATCTGAATGGAGGCTCCATACTATACATAAAAGACATTTTCAACAAGCTGGAAGAAGCCACAAGTGAAGTAGGGCTGAAGATTAATGAAGAGAAGACGAAATATATGTGTATAAATAGAACGAAAAGAAGATCCAAATCAACCACCCCCAGAAGCAAGCAACAATACACCATTAGAGCCTCCATCAATTCAAGAAGTACGAGATGCACTAAAACACCTAAAAAATAAACAATCTCCAGGAAATGATGGCATGCTAGCGGAACTTATTGAATGTGGAGGTGCTACTCTGACTAATCAAATATATAAAATAATACTGAGAGCCTGGAACGAGGAACAAATCCCAGAAGAGTGATGTATTGGAATCGTTTGCCCACTACACAAAGAGGGTGATCAATTGGAATGTAGAAACTATAGGAGAATAACCCTCCTTAATGCAGCTTACAAAATATTTTCGACTATCTTATATGGTCGCCTAAGTGCACATTCAGAGGACCTTCATCGAGAATATCAAAGTGGTTTTAGGCCTGGTCGATCAACAACATACCAGATTTTTGTGCTAAGGCAAATACTGGAAAAAACCAATGAATGCAATAACGACACATACCATTTTTTTGTAGATTTTAAATCGACCTATGATAGTGTCCTAAGAAATAAATTGTATGAAGCCATGGATAAATTCCAGATCCCTGATAAACTGATAAGATTGGTTAAGGCTACAATGAGTAAAGTTGTTTTCAAAGTTGAAATACAGGACGAACAATCACAGGCGTTTGAAACGCATGTTGAGTTGCGACAGGGAGATGCACTGGCGTGTCTCCATTTTAACATAGCTCTGGAAACGGCGGTCAGAGATGTCCGAATAGACAACAGAGGAAATATTTTTATTAAATCATCCCAAATTTTGGCATATACAGATGACGTGGACCCAGTTGCCCGCACAACACGCAAGCTAGAAGAAATGTATACCACCTTCTCAAATTCCTCAAAAAATATTGGGCCTGCAAGTAAACGAGAAGACAACTAAGATGATGGCATCAACAATAGAGCCAGAAACATCGGCCACCAATTCACGGTTGATAACTCTACCTTTGAAGTGGCGGACAAATTCACATACTTAGGCTCCCTGATCACCAAGGAGACTCTGATCACCAAGGACACCGTTACGACCGAAGAAATCAAGCAAAGGAAAATCCTAGCAAACAAATGCTATTTTGGAATGAGTAGACATATGAGAAGCAGAAACTTAAGTCAAAAAACAAAAATAACCATAATATATAAAACCCTTATACAACCAGTGTTAACATATGGATCGGAGACATGGACCATATCCAAGGCAGATGAAGACCTCCTGCTTATATTTGAACGAAGCATCCTGAGAGGAATATTCGGTGGTATCTGTGAAAATGGTGTCGAGAGAAGGAGGTACAACTACGAGGTATACCACAGATATAAACATATATTTGGTGGTAAAGACGTAGTATCTCTTATAAGAATAGGAAAACTAAGATGGGCAGGACATCTAGCAAGATCACAGCAGAACAACCCTCCTAGAAGAATCCTTATGTCACAACTTGTGGGAAGTTGAAATAGGGGTAGGCCAAAACTTTGATGGGAGGATGGTGTGGATGAGGATAGGAGAAATAGGCGCATCAAACTGGCAACAATTGGCAATGGATAGGACTGACTGGCGTAATAGGCTCGAGAAGGTCGAGGCTCTTTCATAGGGCTGTAGCACCATTGATGATGATGAAATAGAACGACACGAAGAGACAGGATAGGACAAAATGTGACGGTCAACACCTTCAATTTGGAAAGAGTTCAACGGTTTAAGTATCTGATAGCCATAATCACAGCTGACAACGATGTTATTGAAGAAATTAAAGACAGAATCCAATCGACAAATCGCTACCTATTCGCACTGGATAAGCTTTTAAAATCAAAAAATCTTAGAAGAAGTTCAAAGATCAAAATCTATAAATCCATCGTTAGACCTCTACTCACATATGGATCCGAAACGTGCACCATAGCCAAAGCAAACGAAGAAAAGCTCAGACGTTTTTAAACGAAACAATATCGAATTAAAAGCACTCTACAATGACGCCGATATTGTCCAATAAATTAAATCACAGCGACTAAGATGGGCAGGCCACGTTCACAGACGTCATAACGAGAGACTTGTAAGACTGGCATGGGAGGAGATTCCCACACTCAAAAGACCACTCGGACGTCCCAGAATGCGATGGAGAGATAACATCCAAGCAGATCTCCGGAAAATGAGCATTCCATTTGACTCTAGATTGATGGAAGACCGAACAAATTGGAAAAAAGTTGTACAGTCAGCAAAGACACACCCAAGGTTGTAGCGCTACGTGTTGATGATGATGACATACATTATCATCATCATCATGATCATCCAACCAATTTACGTCCACTACTGGATATAGGTCTCCCCCAATTGTTTCAACACTTCACGGTTTTGTGATGATTGTTGCCAGTTTTTACTAATGCGCCTGATATCATCTGTCCATCGTGTAACCTGCCTTCCTCTACTGCGTTTATCTTCTCTTAGTCTCCAGTCCATTTTTCGTGTCCATCTTGAATCCTTCAGCCTGGCTACGTGTCCTGCCAGCTACCCCGTCAAAATAACCCCGTCAAAAAAGCTCTGACAAAATAGCCCCGACATAATATCCCGCACACAAAATAGCTCCGACAAAATAGCCTGCAGACAAAATAGCCGCGGAATAATAGCCCGCCGAAAAATAGCCCCGACAAAATAGCCCCGAAAAAAAAGGGCCGCATATGAAATGCCTCCCGAAAAAGGGTTTCTTACCTGTCGCTAAAATGGTCACATACGAATTGCCTCCCAAGCTTTAAATAAATTACATGCTTCTAATCTTCATGTGAAGGTGAGACGTTGCCACATCTTCGTCCCTTTGTAATTTTTTGGCAAAATTGGTATTTTGTTATTTAATTTATTTTATTTTCAACCTTTATGTATTAAACATTATTCACACTAGGCGGTATTTATAAATTTGGTTACTAATAATTTAACAAAAAATACAAAAACATAATAAGTATTTTATAGATTTATTAAAAATAACATCACAAAAAACTTATTTGAAAATTACAAAATATTTTTCCTTTTATATGATACTACTTTGACAAATTCTAATCTATTTATTTTACATTCTCTTAATTCTAAAATATTTTCATTTAGAAAATTTATTTTTGCTGTACTTTCCCCAATAATTTTTTTTGGTGTCGAAACAAAATTCATTTTAATGTAGATATTTATTTGAAATTGTAAAATTATATCAATAAAATTATTAATGTTAGGATGAGGGCAGTAGAAAGAAGAATCATACTTGGAATGAAAACTTTCGCATGGTTTTGTGGTTCTTTGTAAAGATAAAGAGCGCTCGGCCCAAATATGTAGAATGTAGAGGAAATGTCGAACTTTCAGACATGTAAATTCAGAGAATATAAACTCGTACTCAGAGAATATCAACAATCAAAAAGATTAAGGTAAAAGTACCTATTTATGGAATCATTAAGAAGAGTTTAGAATCGGAATTGGAATTACCCAGAAAAGCTGGATATTAGATTGTCGGGTAACAACTTTCTTTTCTAAAAAGAAATATGTCGTACTGTGAAATATTTATGTGAAACAAATTTCGTCGGTGATTCTACAAAGCCTCGTATGGGAATTTTTTTCAGAATTTAGTTTTTTGCCCTGTCAGAAACTCCTTTAAAAAATACACATGTTAACGTAATGAAAATGTCATTTCGTAACTATGTTAACGTCATTAGGTTTCTTGGCACTTTCATTACGTTAACATTTGTATTTTTAACGGAGTTTCTGACAGGGCAAAAAACTAAATTCTGGAAAGAATAAAATTCTCATACGAGGTTTTGCAGAATCACCGACGATTTTATATACACTGAATTAAGAATTAGAAAAATCAAAATAGATAGATACTACCTATTTAAATTATGATTTGACAACATTGTGTAATTATACAGAGTTAAATAGACAAAATATCAGCCTAAATGATTAACGAAACGGAGGCATTTCGATTGTACCTGGGAGGCATTTCATGTATGAAAATATTTACCTGAAAAGTGGCAGGCATTTCGATAACGCTGAAAAAAGCTCCCTTCAGAATTCATCATGAAATAATTCCTTAAAAATACATTTTTTCGGAAATGGTAATTATCCTCTATTCAGATGTTTATCTTAACCATATTAAATAAAAATTGTCTTTTCAGAGTACTCGAGTCCTGACTTTCCTGCCTCTTGGAAGTTTGAATATTTAAGTTAAGCGAAAATAAATGTTAATTTATGATATAAACATTTTTTTCTGTTTTCGGGCAACAGTAAAATTCATTTTAAATTAAATAAATTAAATACATTCTTCCTTTTTGTCAAATAATTTAAATTAAAAAAAAGTTTTTGGACACCTTGTATAAATAATTATGTAATTGAATATAAGAGGCTGTTTTAGCCGGGGCTATTTTAGCCGGGGCTGTTTTGACCGGGGCTATTTTGTGTGCGATCTATTTTGTCGGGGCTATTTTGTTTGCGGGCTATTTTGTCGAGGCTATTTTGTGTTCGGGCTATTTTGACGGGGCTTTTTTGACGGGGCTGTTTTGACCGGGATATTTTGACGGGTCACGGTCCTGCCCAATTTCATTTGAGCTTGGTAATACGTTCTATAACATCTGCGATACCGGTTCTTTGTCTCAGATCTTCATTTCTTATTTTATCCCGTAGGGTTACGCCCAGCATGGATCTTTCCATACGCCTTTGAGCTACCCTCATTTTCGACTTTGTTACCGTGGTTAGAGTCAGAGGCTCTACTCCATATGTCATTACCGGCAGCACACATTGATCAAACACTTATCTTTTTAAGCTAATCGGTATACTGCTCCCAAATATGTTTCTCAACGGTCCGTAGGCTGCCCAAGCAAGAGTTAATCTTGTTTTTATTACGCATGTTTGGTTATATTTGCCTAAGAAAATGTACTTTTCCACTAGTTATATTTCTTGTTCACGTATAATCAGCCGTCTGATAGTAATCAGATTAGTCATAAATTTATTTTTAGTAAAATTCATTTTCAGATCTATTTTCCAGCAGATAGCGTCTAACTCATTTAGCATTTCCTTTACTTCTCCTAGGTCATCAGTTATGAGGATTATGTCATCTGCAAAACGAAGATGATTTAACTTTTCTCCATCTATTGTGATCCCTTTATTGTCCCAGTTGAGCATCTTAAAGGCATATTCAAGAACAGTTATGAATAGTTTTGGAAAGAGTGTGTTGCCTTGTGTTACGCAGAGTTATATGCTTATTTGTTTGCTTTATTAACACTCATTGTTGCCTTTTTATAAATCTTATAGACGAGAGTACTGTAGATATAGATAGTACTATCACCGTTCTATAACGATAATCAATGCGGCATTCATTTAGAGCTTCTAAAATGCTATCCAGCTCTATCGTATCATAGGGGCTTATTATATTCTATTGACTTTTCAATTAGTAGCTTTACTACTTGTAGATGGTCGTTTGTTCCGAAATTTGTGCGGAATCTTTTGTTCTTATTATTACTTATTATTAATTACTTACATTAACACCTTTAACTTATCCTATTCCCTACCCCGAACAGGGAGAAGTTGGTTTTTTGCGGTTTCCCAACTTCATTGCACAATTATACCTGTTCGTCCCAAGAAAATAGCTGCAACTATTTTCATCACTCGAACGCTCACTGTCCACGCTGCGCTCAAAAGCCACCTCTTGACCGCCGACGAGGGCCGCTGGTTCTACCAGTTGGCGTACAATGGTTTCTAGAGGAGTGGTCGAGGGCAAAGCACGGACAGTACACGTAAATGTCAATGGAACCAACATCAACTCCATCAAACTTTCGTCTCTGTTGTCTTGTAGCCTTCTGGCCACCACCGTCCGGCATAGCCCAGGAACACCAGGAACACCACACTTGCCCCAGTGCGTTTTTCGGACTGTTTGCTTTTGCTACCACTTTTTCGATGTTCAACACAATACATTCACTACAAACCCTGAAGAGGACAAAATCCTAAACGGGGACACTCAATGTAAGCATTTCTACAAAGCATTTCAATTTTTACACGCAAATTTACACATTGAGTATATATACTTACATTAACGGCCCACACTCTCTCTAAGGGGGAAAATTTACTCATCCCAGATAGATTATCAAAAGAATTGAGCTCTGGTGAAACTCTGCTATCGAGCCCTAGGTGAGTTGGTAGCGGAGTATCTCCCAAAAATTTTCGTACGCATGTGGACGTCGAGAGTAGCACAGCTTTCTGCATAGTCTTGTAAAGCGTGTGATACACACGGCAGACTTAAAGTACGCGGTTTTAAAGATCGTGGTCGCCGTCGGTATCAAAAAATTTAGAAACTGTCCTCGTGGTTAAATTTTTTATTTTCTGTGTACCTAATTTTGCTGAAATCTTATGTTTTTTAGTAGAGTTTGATTATTTTTTTGATCAGGATTTGTTAAATAGAAGAATAATTTGATTTTTTATAAGTGTGGTAAGCTGTCAAAATCATGATGTGATGTATAGCACTTGTTTTTGATCTATTTTAATTTAATACAAGGTAGGCATAAACAAACAAAATATCATAGATAAGATGGTAATATTTTCATCAGGAGGATAAAACAGCCTATAAATAATTAGGTTAACTCAAAAACAAATAATCAAAAATAATTTAGTATAGCTTAAAATAGTGTTTTACGGTTTTCTCAAAACTTATAAAATGTAACTTTTCTCCTTTCAACAATTAAACGATTGAATTATTTCTAGGCAATTTGCTTAATTAGTGAAAATATAAGTGTAACTTTAAACGCAATAATATGTGAAATGAAAACTGGGTGACTCTTTCATCGACTGGTATAATTTCTGCCAAATCTATAGCAAAAAAATCGCTAACATCTTCAGGATGTAAGAATGAAAGACCAAAAATATAAATAAGAAAATGCGTAATTTCTGTTGAGTCAACACCTTTTTTCTGGTATTCTGGAGCTAATCTCAGTGCTTGAACCTTTCTATACCATGTGTGACCCAAATGAAAACGACTTCTATGAAGATCTGCTTCAGGAAATGCCATACGAATACCATTATGAATGGAAATTTCAAAGTCTGAAGTTTAGGGGATACAGGACAATTAATTTTAAAACATTCTTTTATGATATATTTAAAAGCGAGATAATATGAAGATGACTTTTTATCTTGAAATAAACAAAAGACAAGAGGAATATAATGTCCATTTTTCAAGCCATGTATACTAAAAACAATTGAGTGAAAAAACGAGGACAGTATTCAAAAGTTCCGTCAACAACATACCAACTGGAAACAGTCGAAAGAAAACTAAGATTTGAAAAACATGTTAATATAACAATATGAATATCTTTGTCATTTTTAATTATAAAATTTTCATTTCTATTTGTAATAATAGAAGATGAATCAAAAGCTTTATGAAATTCAGATATATTTTTGGGAAGTTTAATTAAAGAATTTGTGGTTCTCAGGCACGTAGCCAGGATTTGGTTTTGGGGGGGGGCTAATTTAATGGGTTGACCCATTATGTAAACTTAAATGTAGCCTTTTTGTCCTTTCTCTGAAAATTTCGGGGGGGCTCAAGCTCCATCAATGATTTGGCAACATTGTGTCATTATACAGAGATTAAATAGACAAAATATCAGCCTAAATGATTAACGAAACGGAGGCATTTCGATTGTACCTGGCAGGCATTTCATGTATGAAAATATTTACCTGAAAAGGTGGGAGGCATTTCGATAACGCCGGATACACGTACGGGTTACGAGTAAGATTTCAAACTTGTTGGATCGACGGCGTACTTACTCGGCGGACTTAAAGTACGCGTACTTGCTGTGATACACGCTCGAAAAAGGTCGTCGAGCCATAAGTTCGCGTACTTACTCGCGTGTGTATCACCCCTTTAAAGATGTTCATTTATACCCAGCTTTTTGATGTTTTCTATGAGGTTCTTCGGAATGACTCCAGTAGTAGAGAGAATAATAGGTATTGTCTGAATACTTTCCATTCTCCATTGTCTCCTTATTTGTATTTCGAGATCTCTATACTTGGCGATCCTTTCGTTGTGTTTAACACGTAGATTATTGTTGTTAGGTATCGCCAACTCTATTAATGTTGTTTGCCTAGTAAGTTTATCAACTAGTATGAGATCCGGCCTATTGTGTGCCACTGTTTGGTCTGTGTAATACAGTGCGATCCCAGTATAGCTTGTAGTTGTCGTTTTCAAGCATTCTTTCAGAGACGTATTGATAATAAGGAAGATGGTCGGTTTGAAGGAGACCAAGTTTGCTAGTTATTTCTTGGTGAAGAATCTTTCCTACTGAGTTGTGGCGTTCTTTAAAATCAGTTCCGACAAACGCCTGGCAGCCCCAGGTAAAATGTTGGATGGATTCTTGGGCTTGACATCCATATCGGCATTTGTCGTTTTGTACCTGAGGATCTTTGACAATGTACTTCAGGTAATTTCTAGTTGGAATAACCTGATCCTGAATGGCAAGTAGGAAACCCTCTGTCTCGGTAAGCATCTTTCCTGATACCAACCATTAGTTCGACGCTCTATTGTCAACATATTCTTGGCTGACCTCATGGAGATGCCGCCCATGCAGAGGTTTACCCATCCAGATGCGCATTTGTTCTTGTTAAGATAGGTGGTTTATGCGCATTTCTCGTTCCCTCAGTTTAAGTGGCATTGAGTCATCTTCTGCACACATTGCACAATGCAGAGTAGATGTTTGAGGCTTTCCCTGAAAATAAGTTCTTAAATTAACAATTTGTTTATCCAATTGCTCATCTTTCGCCTAGAAATGTCCACGAGTCCACTTTCGCCTAGATACCGCGGTAATGTTTTTGTCTCTACTGCAATGCGGGATGATGTTTTTGTGCCTTTGTGAGAAGTCTTCTTGCTTTCCGCTGAAGACTTTCTATATCCGTTTTTGACCACATGATAATACCAAATGAGTAGCTAAGTGCAGAAAAGACGTAGATACGTATTTAATGCCTTAAACAAAATTTTACTATTGAGATATGACCGATTAAGCTGTCTTACCCTTCGTACAAACTCAGAAGTTACCTAGTTCGGTTTTCATTTTTGTATAGTCAATTTTTAATTATTATATAATATGTTATATTATATTACTATTACAAATTATTAATTATATACATTATTATTTACCTACATTTATTGCTACTTTGTTGTGTTGTTAAAATCAAGTTATTAATTTTGTACTTTATTTTCAGACTTGGCTGGAAGTCCTGTCAAATTTGACGATAGTGGAGACGGACTTGCAAGATACGACATACTCAATTATCAACGACATCTAAATTCTTCAGGATATCATTATCGAGTAAGTTTTATATTAAATAAGTATAAATTAAACCATTTTCTTAAATTCGGCAACTAAGATATTTGTATTTTGTAGATAACTATTTGAAGAGATTTATGTCCTTTTAGGTCTAATGGCGTCATGTGCCATATCAGACATTGCTTGTCAATTATTTTGATTATTTTTTTATTATAAAGCGTGAATTATAAATATTGTATATGGAATTTTTTATTTAGCTTATTGCACAAACTAAGAAAAATGTTGCAAATTAAAAAATTTTACGCTGTACAAACTAAACGTATAGGTACTATTGTGCACCAATTAATCAATCAAAGATAGAATAAAAACTTTATTGATTTTAATATAACGCGGGCACATAAATTTGGTACACCCTGTATATTGATTTGTAACTATTTATTATAAGTAGTTTTTAAGAAGTGGGTTATCGTTAATGAGTTTTTTTCCCTGAAAAATAAAAGACTTAAGGAAAGATAGTGATATGAATAGAAAATAATTGTTCAGGGTATTTGGAGATTATAACGGTGCTTTGTTATGCACGAGGCCAGAAGCCACAGGTAATGATATCTTTAGAAAATAATGTAAAAGAAAGTTTGGAATTTTAATCTCTTTTTGTTTAACCCCGAGTCAATTTTGTAGAATTTCCCGAAAGTAAATATTATGATGGTAGGAATATTTTTGAAAGTATGATTGCGTTTTTTTGAATGAAAAAAAGAATGGGGAAGAAGAAATGTCTCTGATTGGTTTGGCAATTTGGAATGGGAAGGAGAGAAAGTTGAATTTTCAGATAGTTTGGAAAGAGGAATTATTATGTGATCGGCATCGCTGAAGAGCAGTCAACGTTTTCGTGGATAGTTAAAAAGCAAGTGCCAGTGGTTGTTTGATAGTGGAGAGTGGAGCTGAAAAGTGGAACGAGAGACAGATCAAATTTGAGGAGAAATACCTCTTTGATTCTGTATTATGGTGAGAAGGAGAGGAGAGAATTTTTGAAGCTGTTTGAATCGAGTGCTGGTTAAAAGAGGCCGGGCTCGTTGTTTCTTTGGAGAATTAGTGCTGGTAAGCTGCTGAATTGAAGCTTGAGAACGGAGAGGGCTTTGATGGGTAGCCTAACATAGTCAACAAGGGAGAGCTGTTTGGGTCAAGAGGAGACATCATTGTGAGTGAAGCAAAAGGCCAGTCAATTTATGTGAAAGATTTTTTTATGTTCGGAAACTAAAATTTTGAGTAAAAGCATTTGAATTAAGATTCCAATATTTCAAAAATTAAATAGGAAGTATAAGTAATTTTTGCGAATACCTAAATTTGTTTGTTTAGCTTGTTATATCAAAGTCATCGGGAACAAACCGATAAATTTTTATTTGAACTAGAATAAATTTAAGTGGTAAAAATTTCATTCGGACAGCTATGTCCACAGGTTTTAATTGATCGATTTTTAGAGTATTGAATTTGATAATAAAAGATATTTCTGCATGTTTATTTATGTATTTCTATTTATTTCCCTTTCCTATTTTTCTCCCGATAAGAATCAACTAAGAGATACTGAAACCACGAAAGAAGATAAGTATAACATAAGATAATTTAGATATTTTTTTTTATTGTAAAAAAGGCACCCTGAGATTTTTTCTTCATTTTTTGAATGATTTGCAACAATTGGATAATTAATTGAATAATTAATTGGAGTAATCAAATAAAGAGTAATTGATATGAAAGTAATAAAAAGCAAATCATAACAGTACATAGATACATTACTTATGTATAGCTTTAGATTAATTCTGGTTGCAACTCTAAAACCGGAAATACGAGATCAAATTTCTCACCTCTACTACCATCTTTGAGTTATAGGCTCTCACGCCACGTCTCATTTGTCATTTATCAGTAAAAATAACGCAGGAGTTACATATATCCGAGTATGTCCCATTTTTAAAGCATTACCTAGACTAAAATTTTTTACCGAAAGTATGGCTCCTGATTACAACAACGATATATATCACAAAATGACGGTCGGTACACAATTCCAGCCAGGTAGAACATATTGGTTACGCGTGATGTAATTTATTGTGATTCTCTACGGGATTTTGACAAGTTGAAGTGCAAGAGATCCTAATTGACAAACTCCCTTCATGGGGATTGTTTCTAAAATTAGTAAATCCTCTTATAATCCGAAAATATTAATGTATTCTCCCACTTAGGGTCGATCCTAACCTGTTTAGGAACTGGGTTATATTAAAATTACACGGATTAGTTTTGATATTTAATCTCAAACGTAAACAATTTTATCCTTCAGCGGCAGATCTCTGTTTCTAAAATGATACTCGTTGGGCGAGAGGCAAATCCTTAGATCCCTGCAGGAGAATTTTCGTATATACGCCAAATTTTTCCTTTACCATTTCTGGTATTCTGTAATATAAAGTACCGTTGAACCCAGAAAAAATATCATTCATTTTGTTAGATTTGTTCAAAATTCTTGAATATGATAATTTTTTAAACTCTATACAGGGTGTCCGAAAACTCTCCTGACAAACAAAGACCAGATATTCCTCAGATAACTTTAAGACAATTTAACCCAATTCATCTAGTGTAAAAAATGCGTCTTAATGGAGCTAGAGCTCTTTGAAGACGGCGCCTTGTATTAGTTTTTTCAAATACCTCCCGAACGCTTCTATTTAGAAAAACGAAAACTGGTATGCCTATTTATCCTCCAGAAGGTAAATATGAATCGATTCCATCAATTTCGAATTTCTGGTACCGGTCAAATACGCCCGTTTTGGGTAGGTCAAAGGGTATTTTAAGGCATAACTTTTTTGTTTTTAACCTTTAACTACCCGCGCATCAAGTTATAACATAAGTACACGCTTGGCGTACTTTATACGCCAATTAAAAAGAGCAGTTTTTTTTTGTTTTGAAGAAACACACTTAGTTGTTTGTTATAGTATTTTTACTACAAAAGCAAGTTTACGTAGGTCAAAATTTTTGACGTATGAGCACTGTCAAAACATTAGAATGTGACTTTTCATCATGGCCACGTTTATGTCATTATTTGTCAGAGATATTTTTCTTTGTTTTTGTTTGCTATAAAAATAATATCTATAATTATTTATTCTAATTAATGATGTCAATTGGTTTTCATTAGTTGCCGAAATATATTAATTAGCAACAATATTATCACGGTGTAGGTATAATCATTAAAATATATTATTTCACAGCTCACAGCATAATTGACCGCAACCAGCAACACTGAACTGTCATTTGCGTTTGAATGTATGAGTAGTGTACGAATGTCTACAATATTTAACTAAAATTTATATTATTGATAATAATAAATGTTTTTGGTTATTTAATTAATATAATTCTAAAATTCTCAATGTAATCGCGATTACGTTTTTTTTTTATTAAAATACTATGTGGACGCTTATATAATATTGGGCAGTTCCGTGTTGGTGTCGTATTTTAGCTGTGCTACACAAATTTCAATTCTAGAGTTGATGTTATGGAATATTAATTTCGTTAACATTAACAAATATTTTGGCATATGATTAATATATTTCGGCAATTGATGACATCCGATTGACATCATTAATTAGAATAAAGAATTATAGATAATATTTTACAGTAAACAAAAACAAAGAAAAATATCTGACAAGTAATGACATTAACGTGGCCATGATAAAAAGTCACATTCTAATGTTTTGACAGTGCTTTTACGTCAGAAATTTTGACCTACGTAATCTTGCTTTTGTAGTAAAAATACTATATAAACCTTATTCAGCATCAGCGAATGCTTGGAGTTCCTTCTCGGTAAGTCAATTGGTATTTCTAACTGGAATACGATACCTTGAAAAATAAAATTACAGTGGAACCCCGATAAGTCGGCCCCCGATAACCCGGAAGTCCGGCTAACCCGGACCGATTTTCATCAGACAAAAATTTAACAAATAAACAATTTAACAATTTTATCAAATAAAAATGTATGTAGGTCAAATAATATTTGAGAGATAATGTGTATTTGTGTAATTTGAACACATATAAGTATGTACAACAGTAAAAATGATTCATGCACACGGCGGCAGGCAGAGCGACCGTCTCAGCTTATCGGAAAGAACAGGCACCTGTCTGTATTCCTTTTCCGTTATTTATGTCAAACTGTCTTAGCATTGTTTAAAATAGACGTGACTATTTAAAAATTCTTTTTTAAAACAATGGCCTTAGTCTGTTCTTAAATAACAACATTGTTTTAATCACTTCCGTTCTGTAATCGTGCTTCAGATTGTGTTTGCCTGATTTTTGTCTACGTAATGGTAACAAAACTGTAATGTTAACAAAACGTAAAAATGTTGTGACAATGGAAAAGAAACTAGAAACATTAGGTAGGATTGATAAAGGCGAATCTTTAAAATAAATTTATTGCAGCATCATAATATGATATTATGATACCATAGGTCTGGATCCCGCGTATGAAAAAAAAGTTTATTAATAGCAAGCTAAAAATTTGTTAATAGCTTAAGGATGTCTAGTCGGATAAACTTTGATATATGAGAACACTGGAACAGGGGCAGTTTTAATTGTGGAACAGGTAAAAAATCTGGAACGGTCAGAACACGAAAATGGCACATTTGTTTTGTCCGACAGAACAGACATAAACTCTCCGAACAGAGATTAAACTCTCATGCAAAAATCAGACTGCTATTTATCACCTGTCATAATTCCTGTCATTTGACATATTCTACATGTTCCACTCATTAAAACGCCAATTTGGTGATAAATAGCAGTCTGATTTTTGCATGAGAGTTTAATCTCTGTTCGGAGAGTTTAAGTCTGTTCTGTCGGACAAAATACATGTGCCGTTTTCGTGGTCTGACCGTTCCAAATTTTTAGCCTGTTCCACAGTTAAAACTTCCCCTGTTCCAGTGTTCCCATATATTAATGTTTGTCCGACTAGACACCCTTAAGCTAATAACAAATTTTCAGCTTGCTATTTATCAACTTTTTTTTCGTACGCGGCATCCAGACCTACCATATTATGGTGTCGGTACATCTCTACAGTATGACTGAGTTTTTTACCAAGAAATGAACAAAACTCTACACTCTATACAACTATACGTAATTTAGATGTGTACTGTGCATATGTGTTTCATGTTTTTGTAATTATAATGGAGGTTATTTATTAATTTTTACTATATTCTCCGGCTAACCCGGATTTTCCATAACCCGGATCGGCCGCGGTCCCGATTAATCCGGGTTATCGAGGTTCCACTGTACTAATAAAAAGTTTTTGAATTATGATTTTTTACATGAGAAAAAGTATTGTTTATAAAAATATATTTTGTGTCATAATGACTAAAAAAACAATTGAAAGATATACTTAAATTACTACAATCGTGGCATATTTTGTACACCACCGGAAATAACAAATAATAAACTGGTAATTACGACTTTCTCAGAACGCCTATTCTAACGAAACTAAAACCAATTGTAAAGCACATTCCAGTGATAGGTTAGCGGTTAGATAGATAAACAAGGTCAAAAATTAAATTTTTAAATACATTTACTATAGAATTTTTATATCTGGCGTACAAAATACGCCAGCACGTGTAGTTAAAGGTTAACTATTAAGCATGTGTAACACTAGATTATTAAATTGTGAGGTATTCTAGTACTAAAAGGTACTCTTACTTTAAGTCGGTAGGAGACGTTGATTTCTAGAAAAATCAATTTTAAAATTTTTGGTTTTTTCTCCATGAAAGTTAAATTAATATTGCACTAGTTGACTTTGAACTGTCAACAGAACTAAAACCTGTTGACTGTTGTAAATGTTTCATCACTGCGCCAATGTTTGTTGGCGTTCCAACGATTGCGCATCATCAAGGACACCTGTCTAGTCATGCAGCCACACAACAATAGTTTGTATTGAAATGGACCAAGAGCTAGCAACGTCGGGAAAACAGTGATTTTAAGACACTTGGTTTTTTAATATATTATTTCCCATGCTTCCTTGAACACCTTACCGGCCATCTGGCTACTGAGACAGGTTGCGTTCATTACTGCGCAGCGCAGCTGTACCGGTAAATATATCAAATTTAAAATTATTTTAAGACGGAACATTTTTTTGCCATTACTTTTTAAACATTACTAGAAATAGGAATTATAATTGCCAGGCATTTCTGTGGTTGCTAAATATGCGCCAGGCTCTATTTTTTATAAATAATAATTGAAAGATTTAAATCATTTTAGTATGTTTGAAATTTTAATATTATATTATTTACACATAAATAAATCCAAAATTAATGTGCCAGGAATTAATTCGGTTGCATTCATCAGCCAGATGGATTTAAAATTATAAAAATAATGTGTATTTTCAGCAAAACGATCGCTGGTTGGGTTAAGAAACTAGACAAACAAAAGATACGACAATTTCGGGGGTGAATGTTGTCCGCACATGTTATTAAGATGGGTCAGTCACAATAAAACAGTTTGTTAACGATTCTTGTCGAGTTTCTATTTAGTGAAAAGTAATTGTGATACAATATAATGGCAAATAAAATATAATGTGTGTTTTGCAAGGAAAAAACGAAAATGTAATAACTTTTGTGGATGAAAAGCTATTAAAGTGCAAATAAGTTTTGAGTGCGCGTATTAAATAATAATATAATTTTAAATATAATAATGTACAGTTACCGTACCAAGTGAATACCACTGATGGATACCATAAAAAATGTTACAATTCTTTTGCAGCCTTAATGGCTAAGTATCGTAACATATCTGATATTAATTCAGTTTAGTCAAATCTTCGTCATACATCAAGTTCTTCGCTGTCAAGTGTGAGTGACACTGTTTTAGATAGTGATGAATTTTCCAATTTATCGTCGACAGATTTTTCTGGTACATCCAGTTCTAAGACATTATTACCAAAAACTTCAATTAGTATAAGTGAAACAGTGGCATATGACGAGGCTTCTTCAAGTTCATGTATCAATTCAAATTTCCAAGAAACAAACTTTTGTCCTGAAATCCCGCCGATTGATGATCATCAGTCAACAGACATAGGTAATAAAAGAATATGTTTTTATTGTGGAAAAGATCGAAAACAATTGAAGTGTAAGAAACAAATTTTACATTTATGTAATGATGTTAAGATATATGATAAAATAACAGAGTGGGTAAAAAAATTACATTCCTGTCTTTTATTCCTGTCTCTTTCCGCCAGTCTATATCTAGTCTTCCTGTCTCTATCTAATTAATATATTACTGGAATACCCTACAACTTTAATTTGATCTGGCTGATGACTGCAACCGAGCTAATGTTGCATTTATTTATGTGTTAATAATATAATATTAAAATTACAGACATACTGAAATGATTTAAATTTTTCTATTATTATTTATAATAAATAGCGTCTGGCGCGCATTTAGCAACCACAGAAATATCTGGCAATTATAATTCATGTTTCTAATAATGTTTAAAAAGTAATGACAAAAAAATTTTTCGTCTTAAACTAATTTTAAATATATTTACCTCTATCTTTTGTTTGTCTTATTTCTTAACACAGCCAGGGTACGTTTTGATTAAAATATATATCAGTTTAAACGATTTTAAATCCATCTGGCTGATGACTGCAACCGCATTAATGTCTGGCAAATTAATTTTGCATTTATTTATGTGTTAATAATATAATATTAAAATTACAGACATACTAAAATGATTTAAAATTTTCTATTATTATTTATAATAAATAGCGTCTGGCGCGCATTTAGCAACCACAGAAATGTCTGGCAATTGTAATTCATGTTTCTGATAATGTTTAAAAAGTAATGGCAAAAAATTTTCCTCTTAAAATAATTTTAAATTCGATATATTTACCTGTACAGGTGTGCTGCGTGGTAATGAACTCAACCTGTTTCAGTAGCCAGATGACCGAGAAGGTGTTCGAGGATTCATAGGGAATAATATATTAAAGAATCAGCTGTCTTAAAATACTTTCTCGAAAACGTTGATAGCCATTTAGATTATAGCGTCTGGCACGCATTTAGCAACCACAGAAATGTCTGGCAATTATAATTCATATTTCTAAGAATGTTTTACAAGTAATGGCAAAAAAATTTTTCGTCTTAAAATAATTTTAAATTCGATATATTTACCTGTATAGGTGCGCTGCGCAGTAATGAACGCAACCTGTCTCAGTAGCCAGATGGCCGGTAAGGTGTTCTAGGATGCATAGGGAATAATATATTAAAGAATCAGCTGTCTTAAAATAGTTGCTCGAAAACGTTGCTAGCTCTTAGACCAAAACGTAATAGACACAAGTGAGTATACAATTGAAGAGCGTTTGGTCGCTGGAGTGTGGAAACACGAATGTCGTCATAACAATAAAACAATGGCCTACATTGTTGACCTACATGGCCTACATGAATGATTTTTGTTGTTAGTTTTGAAAAACCATCACCATCCAGATCAACTTTGATGTCGTGGGAGAAGAAGGCATTTTCACTGGGAACCGTTCTCGACGCACCAAGAAGTGGAAGACCAAGAGCTCGAGCTGAAACGTGTGCCGGTATTGAGGATTCCATTGAACATTAACAGATGAAGTTGACGCGGAAACGCTCTGCAAATTTTGGTATTGCACGGTCAACAATGCAAGATCACATGCGAAAGTATTTACAAGTGAAGGCCTTGTTTAATTTTAACAAGATGGCGCCTCACCCCATTTTTCTCTCGCTGTTCGCAATCGCATGAATGAAATCTTCTACATAACTTCCAGAGAAAAGATATCCATAAATTAACGTAGAAATTTCCAAAAACCAACAAAGCCAATTAAATTGACCAAATCCTCATTTCAAAAAGATGGGCAACAGACATAACTAATGTCAGAACGTATCGCGGGGCGAACTCTGACTCAGATCACTATCTTCTGGAGGCATAATTGGGCAAAAAATCGCAACAGTGGCAAAAGGGACAAATAGATATATTAAAAAATGGAATGTTGAAGGATTAAAGTCTCCAACAGAGAGACAAGAATATCAAAATGCTCTCCAAATAAAATTCAACGGCACCAAAAAGGAAGATACTCTAGAGGAGGAATAAAGACAAATAAAAATAATAATAATGGTATGATGATGAATACAGAACTTCTATACAGGAACAAAGGAAAGTTGGACTTAACCAACTTCAAGAAAACACAATAAAGAGCAGGGAAATTTATAACGAAAAGGGAATACAAGCAACTAGAATATGCAGAAAAAAGAGAGACTGAAAAACAAGTCCAAGAAATCTTAGAGCATAACAACAGATATGAAAGCAGAAAATTCTATAAAAGGAAAAAGAAGGCGCACAGGTCATTTAGACCAAAATTGACGATATGCAAAGACAAAGAATTCTAACTAACAGAGAAGCAAAAAATTATACTGAGATGAAAAGAATACGCCAAAGAAAACCTAAATATAGACAATGAAAATGATCAAAACAAGATTATTATATTATATGGTGGAGTAGCACATTTTAAAATCCGAGTTATGAAGAAGTGGTATAAATAATTAAGAAACTAAAACAAAATAAGGCGCCAGAAACGAATGCAACTTAGGCAGATTTATTGAATCATGGAGGACTCGACCTCCACGAAGACTTAGTTATCTAATAATATTAATGTGGACCAAGGAGCAAATGCCGGAGGAATGTGCAGTTGGATTTATACAGTCAATATATACGAAAGGAGATAAGAGGGAATGCCAGAATTCTAGGCCAATTACATTGCTAAATGTAGTCAAGAAGATTCTTTTTGGTATTATCTACAATAGATTGTTAGAATATTATGAAAATTAATGATTATCAAAATGCAAGCAGACCAAGTAGGGACACTGCAGACAATATATTCATACTAAGAACGATACAAGAAAAAGTTTATGAATACGATATAGAACTATAAAACTTATGCAGATATCTAGACTTAAACAAGCTTTTGATAGTGTGAATAGAGACAAAATGCTAGAAGACCTTAACAATTTAGGTATACTTAAAAATATATCAGCCTAATAAAAATGACGTTGCAGGGTTCAAAAACCGTAGTTAGAGTAGAACTGACTCCCCTATTTGACATAAATGTGGGAGTGAGACAGGAAGCCGCACTAGTTCTTAAGGCACTCATTAGAAAAAACAATGTAACCGGCCATAATATTATAAATACCAAAACCGTACAAATTACTGCTTATACAGACGATATAGCTATCATTAGTAGGAAGGAGCAAGCAAAGACTAATGGAAGCGTTCAAGGAAATTGATCCTGAAGCACGAAAAAGAGGACTTAAAATAAACGAAATAAAAACGAAGTACATGACCGTCAAAAGAACACCTGAAAATGAAAAGAGTATCAGAATAGACAACAACTATATCATTGAACGTGTGGATGCCTTCACATATCTGGGCATAAAAATTAATCAGAAGAATTCCAGTGGGAATGGTATTCCATTTCCAGTGGGAAGCGTACATTCTAACAAAAGATTGATGCCATCGAAATTATTAGACAAAAGAACCAAAATGGCTATTTAAAGAACATTGATTAGACCCAAAGAAATTGATTTGGCCAAACTTTTCACCGAATGCACTTACCAAGGAAAAACGCCGTCTCAAGAAAGCTTTGCATTATTGAACAAGAAAGGTGACATAACAGATCTAAAAAACTACCGTCCTATCAGTCTGCTATCACACATATAAACTTTTCACAAAAATTATCAAAAAAAGACTGGAGGCTAAGTTAGACTTCTATCAGCCTAGAGAACAAGCTGGCTTCAGATCCGGATATAGCACTAACGACCACTTACTGGTAATAAAAAACTTGATCGAGAAGTCTGCGGAATACAACAAACCATTGGCACTGATATTCGTGGACTACGAGAAAGCGTTCGATACCATAAACCAGCAGAAAATGTTAAAAGCATTGACAGAATGCCGAATAGACCATCGCTACACTAACATGATAAAATATATCTACCACAACGCAACGGCTAGCGTAAGACTATCTGATGAACAAACAAATAAATTCTGTATACAGCGAGGAGTACGGCAAGGAGACACCATCTCACCAAAGCTTTTCACAACCCTTTTAGAACACAGTTTTAAGACGGCAGATCTGAACGAATATGGTATCAACATAAATGGAGAGAAGCTCAGTCATTTGAGATTCACAGATGACATCGTCCTTATAGCCGATCGTATGGATGATGCAATAATAATGTTGAACAAGTTATATTGTCCTTAGAGGTCGGACTAAAGATTAACATCAACAAGACGCAAATAATGACTTATCTGGTGCTAAATCGTAATATTGTTGTTGATGGAATGGATATTGAGCAGACTGCATCTTATAAGTACTTGGGACATGAAATTCGGTTGGGAAGAGATAACCAGACTTGCGAGCTCACACGTCGCATAGGATTAGCCTGGGCAGCGTTTGGTAAACTGAGCTATGTATTTAAATCGGACTTACCCATATGCCTGAAAAGGAAAATCTTTGACCAGTGTGTATTGCTTGTACTCACTTACGGAGCGGAAACATTAACAGTCACAAAAAAGGTAGTGAACAAGATTCGCATAACTCAGAGGGCTATGGAGCGCCAGATGTTGGGTGTCTCCCTGAGGGACCGAATCCCAAACGAAGAATTACGTGGTAGAACAAAAACAGCGGACGCCGTCGAAAGAATCGCGTCGCTCAAGTAGAATTGGGCAGGACACTTCGCCAGCTTGTCAGACAACCGATGGACAAAACGTATTGTCGAGTGGAGGTCACGAGAAAAAGCACTACGGAGCAGAGGACGACCACCAACCCGATGGGCTGACGATCTGAAGCGTATTGTCGGCAACTGGATGCAAGCCGCACAAAACAGAGAAAGATGGAAATAGCTGAGGGAGACCTATGTCCAGCATTGGACGCGTACGGGTTGATGATGATGATTAGACCCGTAGTAACCTGTGGGTGTGAAATCTGGGTAATGACAAAAAAAGATGAGGCCCAACGCATCATATTCGAGAGAAAGATTCTGAGAAAAGTATATGGCCCGGTGCAAGAGGTTAAAGAATTGAATGGAGAGCCGATATGATATTGTAAGATTTGTGAAAAGTCAAATGACTGTGATGGCTGGGGCATGTCCAGAGACAAGAAGATTCAAAAACAGCAAAAAAATATTACAATGGCTAATTACAAGATCCAGAACGAGATGGTTGGATCACGTGGAAAACGACCTGAAAACCATGAATATAAGACAATTAAGAAGAAGGGCACAAGAGAGATCTGAATGGAAGGATATAGCCAGACAGGCAAAGAGCCATCCAGAGTTATGATGTCAAAAGAACAAGAAGAAGAAAAAAAGGGTTAAAATTTCTCAGACACTAGAGCCAGTTCGAAAATTTTGAGCTCAGATTAGTAGTCAGGGCACCAAAATCTTTCGAATAAATATGCTCTGTTTTCTAGGTGTCAGTCTTGTCGGCTTGTGTTATTACAAGCGAGGAAGATACATATCAATAAATTATCAAATGAATTTATTTACCGCTAATTGACAATAAAACACACTACTTATGATGATGTTTCAATCTTATTCTCCTTCTTCTTTTTGTGTAGACATGACTCTGTCTGTTTTTCAATGTGGCTCCAGTAAGTTGTCATTCCAGCAGTTTCGTGGTCTTCCCACTGATTGTCTTCCTATTGGGGAACCATCTCTCGCCTTCCTTACTCTTTGTTGTCATTCGGCTTATGTGGACGTTCTATTCTGCTCTTCTGTTTTTCACCCAGTTATTAATGTTATCCACATTGCATCTTCGTCGTATATCTGCACTTCTAGTTCTATCCCATAGTGTCTACCATCGATTTTTCGAAGTGTTTTCATCTCTGCTGTTTCTAGCATTATTTTTGTTCTTTTTGTATCATACCGTGTTTCCGCCGAGTAAGTCATTATTATTCTGATGACTGTTTTGTAAATTCTGTCTTTCACTTATTTTTCGATATTTTTATTTCTCCATGTTGTTTCAGTCAGGCAACCTGCGGCTCTGTTTGCTTTATTCACCTGATCTTCCACTTCTGTTTCGAGCTTTCCGTAGCTAGATAGTGTGATGCCTAGATATTTAAACTCCATGACTTGTTCTATTATCTGACCCCCAGCTATAATTTACACCTTATTAGATTTGTTTTGTCTTTTTTGGGGAAATTAACATGTTAAATTGTCTAGCGGTTATATTAAGTTGGTGCAGCATACGTTGTAAATCATCTTCACTGTGAGAGATTAGTACTGCGTTGTCTGCATCATCATCATCAGTAGCTCGACAACCCTTTTTGGGTCCTGGCTAGTTCTAGGATTTTCCGCCATTCTGTTCTGTTCCTTGCTTTGTTCTTCCAGTGGGTAATCTCAAGTGTTTTCAGATCTTGTTCCACTTGTTCCATGTAACTAAGTTTGGGTCTTCCCTTTGATCTTCTCCCTACTGGTGTTTGCCTCATTATATGTTTTGGTGTTTCGGTCTCCAACATCCGTTCAACATAGCCCATCCAGCGCAGATGTCCGATTTTTATGGATGTTATGACGTCGGGTTCGTTGTATGCTGCGTATAGTCCAAAATTATATCTTCTGCGCCATACGTCATTTCTTTCACCTCCTTATATAGGGTGAGGCAGATAACTGGCCTATTAGAAATATCTCGAGAACTAAAGGCAACAGAATCATGAAAATTGGAATAAAGGGGTTTTGAAGGATGATCTATTAAATGAAAATATATTCATCTCTTTGCAACTTCCGGTTATACCGGAAGTTGCTTATAACTTCGTTTTTTTAAATAGGACACCCTATATATTTTTACATTTTTGGATTCTCTTCGATGTCTTCTTTCTTAAAATATAAGGTTTTGTAATATTATACAGGGTATTTTAAAAGATAATTACGTTTTTTTATTAATTTCGTAGCAACATTCACACCCTGTAGAATTGTAGTAGTTTGACATTTAAAACTCTACTTACGTTCAAATGATTTTTAATATACTCTACTATTGTTAAGAATCATTAGTATAGCTAAATTTTTAATTTTAGTATACAGGGTTGGTCGAAACTCGGAATGAATATTTTCTGAGTTTTCTTAAATGGAACACCCTGTATTTTTGTATTGTAGTGAAATGATATTTTATAGTACTTTTTTATTTCTTAAGCATTCCCCATACCTAACTGCTTTAATTTGTGAGTTATTGGTGATTCACGCTAAACATTAATTGCAACAAAAAATACGTAAAATTTTATTAGGTTGGCCGTGAAAATACTCAATCCCAAATAATTTTTCCGAAATAAATACATATTAATCCAGACTGGTCCTTAAAATTACCAATAATGGTTTAGCTATCGAAATGCCTTCTTAGTTAAGATTGTTCGTGCGATTAACAATTAAGCACAAATTAAAGCAGTTAGGTATAGGGAATGCTTAAGAAATAAAAAAGTACCATAAAATATCATTTAATTACAATACTAAAATACAGGGTGTTCCATTTAAGAAAACTCAGAAAATACTCATTCCGAGTTTCGACCAACCCTGTATACTAAAATTTAAAATTTAGCTATACTAATGATTCTTAACAATAGTAGAGCATACTAAAAATCATTTGAACGTAAGTAGAGTTTTAGATGTCAAACTACTACAATTCTACAGGGTGTGAAAGTTGCTACGAAATTAATAAAAAACGTAATTATCTTTTAAAATACCCTGTATAATATTACAAAACCTTATATTTTAAGAAAGAAGACATTAAAGAGAATCCAAAAATGTAAAAATATATAGGATGTCCTATTTAAAAAACGAAGTTATAAGCAATTTCCGGTATAACCGGAAGTTGCAAGGAGATGAAAATATTTTCATTTAATAGATTATCCTTCAAAACCCCCTTATTCCAATTTTCATGATTCTGTTGCCTTTAGTTCTCGAGATATTTCTAATAGGCCAGTTATCTGCCTCACCCTGTATATGTGTCTGAGGATTTTTCGTTCAAACGTACCTAATAAGTCCTCATCGCTTTTCGACAGTGTCCATGTCTCTGATCCATATATAAGGACCGGTTGTCTGCATAGAAGATTATTTTAAGTTGTTTTTCTCCCATTTAGTATCCTTTTTTGGTTCTTACTTTTTTTATTATTTCATTAATGATCAAGTTGAACAATAGAGGTGTCTTATCCCATTACCAGCTTCAATTTTGTTAGTTAGTTCTTCATCTACTTTTACTTTCATTGTGTTGTTCTGGTAGATATTTTCGATCGTTTTAATTATTCCTAGAGGTACCTCTCTTGCGTAAAATAAATGGATAACGTTCTTTAGTTTGACCCTGTCAAATTCCTTCTTCAGGTCCACGAAACATAAGTATGCCGGTTTGTTGTATTCTAACGATTTCTCTTGAACCTGCCTCATTATAAATATAACGTCGGTGCATGATCTTCCCGACCAAAAACCTTGTTGTTCTTCTGCTAATGTTATAATTTCAATAAAACACATAATTTTGATTACAATTGTTGCAGTTTATTTTAAAAATAAATATAGGAGTCAAATCTAAAAACATGTTAAAGAATTATTGACATAAAAACGCCATCTACAGATCACCCCTCATAATTTATTTTCATCGTAGTGACATGTGGCTATTGTTCCACATACGAGTATTTGAGTGACATATTCGTTCATTAAAGCTAATAGTGCAATATTTCATTTTTTTTTACTACCACATTCACTGTGGTAGTAAAATACTTGATATTTGTCATTAAAGTATGTTTATTATCACTGCAAGCCTTAATTCGTTTCCAACATTGTTTCACATACCAATGAATTTAATTATGCAAGACAGTTATAACGATTTTTTACATACATTTTTAATATTACATGACAGGCCACGTCGGCACCGATCGTTTTATAGCAGGGGTGGCCAACTTAGTCGGACTCAAGATCTACTATCTGCCCTTCTAATTTTTTGCGATTTAACGAATAAATTTTTTTTAAATATACTGGCGAGCAATAAAACTTTTAATCCAGAATTTTAACGTTAAAAGTGAGTTGAATATCTATCGTCGCTCACTATATCTCAGAAAATCAATCACTGATTTTGAAAGACAATTTGTTCAGCTTTCGAGATCTTAAACAATTTTTAATCTGAGTAAAACCGATTCTGAAATACATATTCGATTCGGCTTTTAACGCTAAAATTCTGGATGGGTCAGCTTTATTGCTCACCAGTGTGTATTAGTAATACCTAAATAAAACAAAAGTAGTAATTATTATTTATTTATCTATTTTTCCAACTATGTACCGTATATTACATTAGAAAACACATTAATATGAGACTTGCGTTTGAACAGTTCTTGTTAGGTTCTTAAAGTCTGGCCTAAAGAATCCAACGTATGAGCATCGGTCAAGCTGGTTGTACAGGGTCTCCCGAATAGATTGGTCATAAATTATACCACAGATTTTGGGGTCAAAAATAGGTTGATTGAACCTCACTTACGTATATACAATAGTGCACACAAAGAAAGTTACAGCCCTTTGAAGTTACAAAATGAAAATCAATTTTTTTTCATATATCGAAAACTCTTAGAGATTTTTCATTGAAAATGGATTATCGCAGCACCATCTTAAATAACAATTAAAATGAAATTTGTGTACCCCATAAAAATTTTAAGGGGGTTTTGTTCCTTTAAATCCTCCAAACTTTTGTATACGTTCCAATTTAATTATTATTGTGGCACCATTAGTTAAACACACTATTTTTAAAACATTTTTGCCTCTTAGGACTTTTTCAATAGGCCAGTGGTTATCGAGATATTTTGAATATTTATCGAATCCACCACATATTTGTATATGGTTAAGTACGATTAGAGAGACCTGTTAATAAACTGAAAATGTATTTATAATTTACATTTTTAGGTATATTTTGAAAAAGAAGCCACATCTCGATAAACGGTGACATCAAAAAAAGACTAAGAGGCAAAAAAGTTTTAAAAATATTGTGTTTAACTAATAGTACCACAATAATGAATTAATTGGAACGAACACAAAAGTTTGGGGGGGGGGGGTTTAAGGGATCAAAACCCCCATAAAATTTTTATGGTGTGGACAAATCTCACTATAATTTTGTTTTAAGATGATCCTGTCATAAGAATGATACAAGTCCATTTTCAATAAATAATTTTTAATAATTTTCGATATATTAAGAAAAATCGATTTTCATTTTGTAATTTCAAAGGGCTGTAACTTTTTTATGAGCACATTTGTACTAAGGTAAGTTAGTTTCTAGTATATCGAGGAACTTATCGAGTATATCGAGTTCTTAGGAAAGATCGAGGAACTATTTCATGACCAGAGAGAAGCTAGTACATCCGTAGATAGCCAAACGGGAGATGTAGGCCCAGAGATAACCAAATCAGAGGTTAGTCAGACAATAAACTCTATGAAAACCAATAAATCTGCTGGTCCAGATGAATTACCTAGCGAGCTGATAAAGTTGGTCAACGAGAAAAACCTGGACATAATAGTAGAACTGTTCAACGCTATCTATACTACAGGAATCATCCCTAGAGAAATGTTGACATCAGCTTTTTGTGTTTGCCAAAGGAGGTGAATGCAAAAGAATGCAGTGACTACCGAACCATAAGCTTAATGTCACATACCTTGAAAATTATCCACGCCAGAATACACTCTAAACTGGAACTGGATATTAGTGACACTCAATATGGGTTCCGCAATGGTATGGGTACCAGAGAGGCATTATTCTCCATGATCGACTCATGGAAATCCTAAAAAATAAAAACCTAGATGAAAGAGATTTAAGACAAATAACACACCTCTATTACAATCAGCGAGCAATATTAGGAATTGAAAAAGAAACATCCGAAGAAATGGAAATAAAGAGAGGAGTCAGGCAAGGCTGCATATTATCACCTCTATTATTTAACGCTTATTCTGAAGAGGTAATGCGAGAAACTCTGGAAGATGAAACAGTCGGCATAAGAGTAAATGGAGTCTTAGTTAACAATATCAGATATGCAGATGATACAGTAATAATAGCCGATAGTTTACAAGACCTGCAAAGTCTCATGAGTAAAATAGTAAGGTGTAGTAGGGAGTACGGACTCTCTCTCAATATCAACAAGACGAAGTTTATAAAAATTAGTAAAAACAACCATAATACTAACGAAATCTTGATAGTAGAGGGCCAGCAGATCGAAAGAGTAAACAGTACACTTACCTAGGAACACTTATAACAGAAAATAATGACTACACTGCAGGAATAAAAGTCAGAATCGAAAAAGCACGTTCTAATTTTATAAAAATAAAAAAGGTCTTATGTAGCAAATATTTAACATTAGCTCTTAAAGTACGCCTAACAAAATGTTACGTTTACAGTGTTCTATACTATGGAGTGGAATCATGGACGTTAAATGTAGAGACAATGAGACGACTTAACGACTTTAAAATGTGGACTTATAGAAGAATTATGAGGGTTTCCTGGGTAGATAGAGTTACAAACAATGAAGTACTGAGAAGAATAGGTAAAGAGAAGAAAGTTGAACTTACAATTAAAGAAAAGAAGCTACAGTATCTCGTACATGTGATGCGGGGCGAGAAGTATGGCATCCTACGACTCATAATGCAGGGAAAGATATATGGCAGAAGAAGCATCGGAAGAAGACGAATTTCATGGTTGAAGAACCTGAGAGAATGGTTTGGATGCAGCTCAAAACAACTATTTAGAGCTACTGCCTCAAAAACTAAAATAGCTATGATGATTGCCAACCTCCGTAGCGGAGATGGCACCTGAAGAAGAAGAAGAAGAAGAAGAAGAAGTTAGGTTCAATCGAATTATTTTTGACTTCAGAATGTGTGGTATAATTTATGATCAATCTTTTCAGGACACCCTGTATATCTCTCCAAATTATTTGGATGTTTCAAAGGTGCCATGAATAGTATCATTGAATGGATAATTGATAAAGTTGACTAACTTATCAATTTTATTGAAATCTCTAAAACTAATCTCCTCTTAAAATAATCCAACCGAATAGTAGGTAGGTACTTATGTATTTACTATTTGTTTTTGTTTACTAAAATTATTTTCTTTTGAGATGTATTGAAATACCTATTGTATAATTTTAAACGAATTACACATCTTTTAACATAAAAACACATCTTTTAACTGAACTAGTATTAGGTATTTAGTAAGGTTTAAATGTGTTGAATGCTGAGTATTGCTGAGGGCTTTAACTGAACTAGGTACATAGTTTACACAGCGGAACTTAAATACACCAGATAATGTCTCAGTAATTTGTTTACTTGTGAACTGAAATAATTAAGTTGTACTTACTTGAAAATAAATATTATACTGAATAAATGTTCCAAGTAACCCACTTTGACAAACATCATTCTTACTAAGAGAAATACCGGCAAAACATTTTGAAAGAAATTAATTATTATGCCTCTCCATTTAGTGATCTGACATAAATAATCAACGTAATAACATAATAGGTAATACACTCACGATCCGAAAACATTTTCGGCATTGACACTAAACAGGATTCTTTAAAACTATCTGTTTACTATCTGTCTTCTATCTATTTACATGGGACATGGGACGGGACTGTCTATGCTTAACCTTTGTCGAGCGGCATAATTTTACACCGGTAACAGACGGCATAGGTACAATTGTACCTATAACATATTTTCTTAAAAATTCCTTAATCTAAAGGTAATATTTGTTAGTTTTAAGATAATATTATTTATTGCTAGCATAACTGGTTAAAAATTGTTTAATATTGCAATAAATAAATAATAATATTCGGTAATTTGTTCTTGTATGGATTTACAAACAAAGACTGGAAGCCGCTTTTAAATGATCCCTGTTATCTCTCGTAAATTATTGAAATTATTGGATCAATAAACTTATGGAAATCTTCTTATTCTTTAAGTGCCATCTCCGCGGCGAAAGTCGGCAATCATCATAGCTATTCGTATTTTAGAGACGGCTGCTCTGAAAAGTTCATTTGGTATACATCCGTACCACTCTCTCGGGTTGCGCAGCCACGATATTCTGCGTCTCCCTATGCTTCTCTTTCCTTGAATCTTTCCCTGCATAATCAATTGGAGCAAGCTGTATCTCTCTCCACGTGTAATATGTCAGAGATATTCCAATTTTCTTGTTTTGATGGTATTTAGGATTTCCATTTCTTTATTCATCTTTCTCAGAACCTTTTTGTTTGTGACGTGTTCTGTCCACGATATTTTCAGAATTCTTCTGTACACCCACAGTTCGAATGATTCTAGTTTTTTCATTGATACAGCATTCAACATCCAAGCTTCCATTCCATAAATCAAACTCGAGAAAATCTAGCACCTAGCCAACCTAACTCTTAGCTCCAACTTCAAGTCTCTTGTGCAGAGCACTTTTCTTATTTTGTGAAATACTGGTCATAAACAAATTCTAGGAAGAGTAGCATTGTATTGTATTTCAACTGAAAACATAGATTTCATCCACATTTAGTTGTTTGGTGTTTGTCAATATATGTATACCTGAAAATGATCATTAGTATTAATGATTCTACATCTAGTTTACCAAAATTCCGACAAAAGAGGTATAAATAGAATCAACGAAGACAACTTGTGTGAGATGGGAAACATGGAGTCTCTGCCACTCATACGTGCAGCTATGTCTCGTGATCATCTCAAGACTATGCTAATATTTATAAGATTTGACAACGAAAATACCCGTCAGTAACGCAAAAAAAGCTGATAAGGCTGCACTCATACGAGATATCTGGAAAATTCTGGATAAAAATATGCAACAAGACAACAAACCATCCCGATGCATAACCATAGATGAACAATTGTTTCCGTTTAGAGACCATACCTACAAAATGTACACCATATATATCTTCCAAACACACTAAACATGGTATTTTGGGTTTGTAATGCATCAAACACCTTATCATGTCACACGATGTTCGTGGGCTCATTTAGAAAAAATAAGAGATTTTTGCTCACCAATATAAAAGCAAGCAAGGAAAAAGCAAGCAATTTTCCACAAATCTGGCATACAATCATGATGCTACCGTATGTTCTTATTTTCTTAAGAAAAACAAAGCAGTAGTGTTACTCTCGTCCATGCATATGACAGGACAAGTAGCCTGAAATGATTAAGAATTAGAGTAAGCCTAAAGGGAGGTTGATACGAAATGAATAAAATGCTGGGTGAATGTAGGCTCAAGCGTCGAACATTGAGTTGGTACTTGACCTTTTTTTATAATATGATTGACGTCACTGGCTTAGCATCCTACATTATATCGAGACCACAATCCATTTTACAAAAAAAGGACCAACGCAAGAAGTTTTTGAAGGATCTTTCTAAAGATCTTTGTCTTGCTGTAGATACTCCTCTTCAAGTATCTCACAGCATGGATCTACTTCAGTAACTGGAAGTTACCATGTTTGTGGAAACGAACGGAAAAAACAGCCTAAATCTAGAAAAAGTTGTGTAGTATGTTTTCTACCTGTATGTGACGAACATTCTTTGTCTACAACGACATGTAGGTTGCGAAAATCCACACTAACATTAATTTTTGAATTTTGGTTCAAATAAACTATTATTTAAATACAAACTGTATTGATTTTTTACAACATTTATTTAAAAAAAAAATACAAGGTACAAATGTACCTATACCGTCGTTTATGGGGGTAGGAAAAATTTAAGCCCCCTGCTGGGAACTGAATGAAGATTTCTTTGTTATATTTGGCTCACGTAATCTACTGGCTAAATGTAGAGATGTCACAAAAGTTCAAGTCTCTATCTCTTTAACAAAAAAAGTTATCACAATTTAAAAACTCAAAAGTTACAATTGTACCTATGCCGTCCGACGAAGGTAAAATTTGCGTACCCTACATACTTGTCAGATTTAAATTTGCACAGCAAAATGTATTTTAATTTTTTGGTCAAACGGTTGAATTTAGAAAAAAAATGTTATAAGAGTTTTTTGTTCTACATGGTGCCTTCTGCCTATACCTTTAAGGAACGCACTATTTTCCGGGACACCCTGTATACTCAAAAGGGTATGCATGTTTATACAATTCTTCCCACAGCGGCGCAATTACCGAGCTTATTTATGCTGTTCTTTGCGCCAGCTATTTGCTAAAGGAAAATTAGAGTTTACTCCATGGCAATTTCCATAACATTACAAAAAAAAAGGAAGATGTAACTTTCGATGGTCCGATAATATTTATATGCACGAGTTAAACGAAATCTTTTCTACTCAGCCAGAAAATATATTTTTCATTTAACTCGTGCATATAAATATTCGTATCACCACTGTAAATAAGCAGTGCATATATCATATCTATTCCAGGCAGCTATAAAATATTATTCAGGATATTTATGAGTTTGCAAAACCATGAAGCCCTTTGCACGGAAACTATATTTTTAAATGTATGTAGAAAGGTAGTTTTTGAAGTAATATATGAGACTGACCCTTTAAAAGAAGAAGAATAGTATTATATGAGACTGTAGATCTTATATAATATTGTATCATTCTAAAAAGTGCTCTTAATATAAAAATAACGGGTTTCATGGTTTATAGCCTTAAATAGAGTATATTTTTATTAAGTTAAAAAACGAAGTTCTCTTGTGAAAAAAATGTTTTAAACCATCTACACACGCCCTGATAGTCCAGAGAAATAACGTTTTTGTCGGGACACTTGAGCAGCCAGGTTGCGAATGGATTTTTTGGGTACTATATACCTAATACATTATAAATAAAAAAAGAATATGTGTGTACTTTGTACGCACGTAAGAAGTTATACTTCTATTATAATATAATTTCAGCGAAATAAACATACCTACTTAATAGTTACAATACAAAAAATTGACAATAATTACTAAAAATGAACCAAAACTTAACAATGCCAAATACTAAAAAAAAAAAGAAAAAATATGAATCGTCCGGGATTTGAACCCGCAATCTCGCGATTTTTTGATCTCTGGTGCAATGCTCTTCCAACAAGGCCATCAAGCCGCATGCTAGTTACCTTTCAGATATACATAATTATACATCACGGTGACAAGTGAAATATGAAAATAGATGTTTTATTATTTTACGCCCAAGGAAGGCAAATCCAAAGACACAAAATTATAATAAAAAACCTTTTAAACCACCTTTTTCAAATTGCGCAAGTTGTATTATTAATATTAATGTTAATAAATGAAATATAAATATTTTGACGTTTCACAATTTGACAATTCACTTTTAACTGCAGTGCCTTAAAAATTTTAAAGCACTAGTGCCTTAAAGTAGCATTTTTAACGCTCCTATGGAGTCCTAAAAATTGCATTTTTAACACGTTTGTAGAAAAATATATTTAAAAACACTAATATATTCTTTCCACACCTTTTCTGGACTGATACATACATAAATTAAAACATTTTGAACTATAACTTCAAAAATATAATATGAAAACTATTTAAAAAGGCAGTATAACTATTAACTAACCTTTGTTGTTTCTCTTCCCACAAATTTTAAAACGCAACAACCATACATAACCAAACCGTCAACCGTCCAAACCACAGCTGCGCTACAGCTGCCATATTGGATAATTTTTGACTTGTCATTTGAACATCCAATCAGAACAAATTTATAATGCGCATGAGCCGGGATCGTAGGTTTTAACATATAAAAATTCACCCTCATATCGCGCGTAAAGAAGTATAACTTCAAAAATGCCCGTCACAGTCCGGACAATAAACTTAGTTATTAACAAATCAGGGGCAAAAATGGAAGTTTTTTCATTTAAATCGCTACAGGTAAAAATAGGGTAATTAAATATCTTATTTATAACATTCTTCTTTTTGTAAATGAGCCAAGGTTTAAAATGGCACTTTTTGAATTTTGGTCCGATCCTTTTTGGTTTCGAAAAGTGCAAAATAAGACTAAAATTTCAAAAATAAAAAATGTGCTATAACTTTTGCGAAAATGGCCTTAAGACTTTCATATTGCACGAAAAGTTGAGTCAAACATTCCATATAATGCACAAAAAATTTTTAGACGATTCGTCAATTAGTTTAAATTTCATTCAATTTGTTGATCGCAAAGAGCTTTTATTCGCAATGTTATTGTTCAGAAAATAATAATGACATAGCAATTCTGTGGAAACCACATGCAAGAATAATAGTTATGTTTTTAAACTGTTTAAAAAAAATCATTAAAAAGTCGTTTCTATCACTCCGAAAAAAGTTTAGTAAAATAGAGTTATTTTTGGCTTCTAAACAATTTGAATAACTTTGTTAATATTGAATATAGAGTAAATCTACTTTAGGATTTCAAAAGCTGGTATTTTTATACGAATTTTCAGATAAAAACTTTTTGCCTAGGTTAATTAAGTTCAAAGTTAGCCACTTTTATTATTTAATTCGCAGTTACTTCTATATACATCAAATTCTCCTGTAACTGTGTTAGTTACCATACTACTCCGAAACGGCTTGGCCGATTTTTATAAAATTTTACACGTTTATCCTGTAGGACGTTGAAGAGGTTTTAATCTATTTTTTATACCCATAAGTTATAAGGAGGTCGTCCCCCTGACATTTTTTTTTTATTTTTTTGGACAAAATTATCTACCTTAATTTTATATGATGTAGAATTAAAAAATGCATACAACTCTTAATTTGAATAATGATAATACGAATGCAAAGATTGCATTTATCTCAAAACTTCGTTTCTGGAGTTAGGCCACTGTTGCTCTGAGCGCCTCAAATACACTTCTCCCTATTTACCTGTAGTCATAAGTGTGTACAAAACTATTTCAATCTTTAAATTAGTGTTAAAATGTACAGTTCCAAGTAGTAAATTCTCACAGTTAACACGTTATTTTTGTATAAATAGATCATTGGCGAATACGGAAAGAACGAAATAAACAACGTATTACGAATTTATGGTAAATGATATAATATTTTGTAAAATTATCATTTAACTTATATTTTTTCTGAACCTAATGTGTATAGGTCGTATTTTTTTTCTAACGTCATAATTGGAATAAAAAATGCAACATGTTAAATTATACAGCACCAGGTAGTAAATTATGCACTCTATAAAATATTATAGACCATAGCGTAGTTAACACGTAATTTGTGTCCACCGTTTTACAAAAACAATCCGTATAAATTGTTAACAATTATTGATCCGTGTTGTAGTCAGAAATCAGGCCGACAACGCAGTCCCGGATTAAGAATCTTGAGGCCCATAGGCAATCCAAGCTATGAGGCCCATTAAGAAAAACGCGCCTTCTCCATCAAAAGTTCAATATCTTCTGTCTGTAATGATTTACTTTAGTAACACCGTGATGCGTTCTAAAATTATTGCGCGAAACTCATTCATCATGAATGTTTATTTTTTGATATTTCCGTTAACAAACACTTAGCCTCATGAACTGCTTCAGCTTTCTGAGTAGTGTCTTCAGCAAGAGTATGAAGAGCAGATTTGAAGGTATTTTAATCTTTAGACAACGCTCTTTTTGCATCATCTCTTGCACTCCATCTAGTGCTGTTTGTTCTTTTAAGGTTTTAAGGCTCGTTTAGTGTAGTTTCATTTTTAAGCATTTGATCATAACTTTCCAACGATGGGTAGAGGCTGAAAATAAGTTGTACTCGGACTGAACAAACCATTGCTCCAACACAACTTTCAGCAGTAGTTACACCAACAGTGTAGGCACAAGAAATGTAAATTGCACGTTTGTTAAATCTTAGATAAATTAGCCTAGATAACATTGTATTTGCCTGGCATGTTTGCTACGTTATCGTATGATTGTCCCCTCATGTCGTTTATGTCCCTCTCCAGTATGGCTATTTATGTGTATGAAAACAAGAAAACGCTCGTACACTTTACCATCAGATGAACTAACATGTCTTAATATAATAGTCACCTGGTCAACTGGTCAACATGAGGCAAACCCGTTTTTGAATCGACACTTAAGAAGTGGTAGTTTGCTTCCATATTTTCTTTACCAGTTGTATTCAAATCTTTCTTTCCTATTACTTATATTAGTTCTTCACAGATCTTTAAAGATAAGGTTTTTCAGTACTCTTATTGTCATATTTCGCTAAATGAGAGCTTACAAAATGAGTGTACTCTACAAGTAGTACTAAAATGCCTTAGTAGTTCCCATTATTTTGTGAACCAAGGATCTCTGTATCACTTCTAAACGCTAATCCGCGAGAAGGTATAAACTTAACCACAGAGACTACTGTGTTCAGAACTTGCATCCAGTAATCTCGTTCTTGATTAAATTGAATTTTCAAAGAGCTGGCGATTCGACCATGAGGGCGCTGCCTGTTGATGAGTTTTTCACACATGATCGGTGAGCCTGACTTTCTTTATGTGACTTGATATTACATATGACAAACATTTTTCCAAGCCGAATAAGATCCTCTTTTGAAGCTTGTATTATTTTCGATAAAAGAAATATATGGAAAGCAGCAAACAATTCCATTTGAAGGAGATTACGTTAGTCAATCACTTTTAATTATTGTTCTACTGACATGTTTTAGAAAAACCATAGATTGCGTACACAATCTTATAATGCCTTCAAAATTTCTTTTTCATGCTGAAAAACTTCAATCAAGATATTTACATTCTAGAAGAACCGTTCCCAATCCAAAATTTCCCTACTTCTTCAGTTATGGTTTTCCATAATCCTATATTGTTTCCGAATTCAGGACGCAATTTATCTTTAATTTCAATTTCTAACCCAATTTCGGTTTTTGGTCCTTTAACCCCTTGAAGTGGAATAGAACAGTCGTTGCATGTTTTTTCATCTTCTTCAGTTACGAAAGCTAGATTTCACTCAGCTATATCTATTTTATCATCTGCATTTTTATTGGTTGCAACTTCATTAGCTGTGAATTTTTATGTGAATCCGAGTTTAAATAATTTTTGGTTCTTGCTTAAGGATCTTTTCTCGCTCCTGCTATTTTTTGAGTTTTCTGCTCCACCTTGGATTCGTTTTTCTGATTTCCATCGGGAGTAGGTAAATATTGAGCATGAATTTGACCTAAAAAGTTCAAATAAAATAAGATTTAAGAACGATTCCTCTCAATGGCGATGATAACGAGCCCTCGGGGTCCGCTGACTCATTTGTTCCTCTTGCTCTTACTGCATTTCTAAGAAACCGTGCAGACTGACAGGCAGTACTGTTCCTTCTACCAAATGACATTCATTAGCTACTTACTCTGACAACATATAATTTTTATGTGAACAAAAGTATGCAGTAGTATGTAGTTTTATACATCCACCATCACTTTTATGGTACTGCGCGATATTTTAATTTTTCAACGTAATATAATTTATAGTTTTAATTTAATGTTAATTATTATATTTTCAAAAATGAATAACCATTTTCAATTTCGTTACAAGACGAAAATACAGCCGCACCATATTCTAATCCAATCAGAGAGTGCAGCAAGCATCTCTACCGGTTTCGAGACTTACTAGTCTCTCATCAGGAGGCACATATTATGCTGCACTCTCTGATCCAACCAAAACAAACCCCGGCGGCGTGCAGTCACGGATTGCAACGAACGAAATGGCATAGAAATGGAACTTTACCGCGCTGAGCAGATGGGACGTGAATTATAAATTGTAAAATTCCCTCATCTTCCTTAGTCTCAGCATCCGTTATGGCTTGCAAATTATAGAAGCCTCGGAGGTGTAACCAGAGAGGGTTCCCATTGTTTTCAGTCTGGTGGGATGTAGAGTAACATTATGTTGTTTTATATGTCATTAGACTGAAAACTTAGTATTTTGATAGCAGTTGCCGCTAGGGCATCTATGCCATTTCGTTCGTTGCAATCCGTGACTGCACGCCGCCGGGGTTTGTTTTGGATTGATCAAAGAGAGCAGCATATGTGCCTCCTGATGAGAGACTAATAAGTTTCGAAACCGGTAGAGGTGCTTGCTGCACTCTCTGATTGGACTAGAATATGGTGCGGCTGTATTTTCGTTTTGCAACGAAATTGAAAATGGTTATTCATTTTTGATTTACATGTTTACTCTGATTGGAGTACGAAGGGAACCATTCTCGTTGGAACTTTACCGCGCTGAGCAGATGGGACGTAAATTATAAATTCTAAAATTCCCTCATCTTCCGTAGTCTCAGCATCGGTTATGGCTTGCAAATTGTAGAAGCCTCGGAGGTGTAACCAGAGAAGGTTCCCATTGTTTTCAGTCTGGTGGGATGTAGATGAACATTATGTTGTTTTATACGCCATTAGATTGAAAACTTAGTCTTATTATTTTTTGGTTTTGGACCCTGCGAAGCCCTCTTTGAGACCGGGGCCCCCTTTGAGGCCGAGGCCCCTAGGCAACTGCCTACTTTGCCTATTGGTTAATCCGGCACTGCAACAACGCTGCACACGTCCTGACACGACACATTTGTTAGAATAGCAAAACCACCCGACAGAATACGTCAGCCAGACTGTCAAGATTACTTATTTTTATCGTGCGAGAGGCCTTCACATGCATTAATAGTCAGACCCAACGTTGTCAGCCCCGACAGTCAGGTGCTTTTGTCAGAGCGTGTGTACACGGTTTTATGTTGGACGTAGTAGTAGTAAGTGAATATGACATATAAGTATAAGTTCCTTCTAGAATAATGTTTGTACGAACTGAATAGTATTTTCAAACTCGGTAGAAGTTGTTCAAGATCATTTGTTTACTTAGATTTTCATTGTGTAGCCTAATTTACCTCACTAAGGAAAACTTAGTACAAATCCATAGTATGTTTATATGGGATTAGCATTAATGGACCTGGATCCCGCGTATCAAAAGAAAGTTTGTTAATAGCTTAACGGTGTCTAGTCGGAAAAACCTTGATGTATCGGAACACTGGAACAGGGGAAGTTTTAATTTTGGAACAGGTTAAAAATCTGGAACGTCAGACTACGAACACGTTCGGTGTATTCTGTCGGACAGAACTTCCAATTGATTTGTTACCATTTCATTAAACTTTCATGAAAAAAACAGACTGGTGTTTATTACCCACTGGGCATTTTAATGAGTGGAACACGAAGAACATGTCAAATGACAGGAATCATGTTGGTTAGTAACATCAGTCTAATTTTTGCATAAGAGTTTAATGAAAGGGTAACAAATCAATTGGATGTTCTGTCCGACAAAATACATGGGACGTTTACGTAATCTGACGTTCCAAATTTTTAAAATGTTCCACAATTAAAACTTCCCCTGTTCCAGTGTTCCCGTACATAAAAGTTTGTCCGACTAAAGTTTTTTTGGTACGCGGGATCCAGGCTTATAAATTTTAATGGCAATAATTACATTTTTACCTATATTTACCTTTAAGTACCTTTAACGCCCAACTTTTTATAGGTTACGCGTAAGCCCAAGGGTGGGTAAAAAATGCCCACCTCGAAAATAGCTAATATATTTATTGAGAGTTGTTACAAATGTTAGAAAATTAATTAAACAGAAAAAATGGAAAGAATCTTATGCATAGTAAACACAGCGTCTTCTAAGATATTAATATAAACGATGTACAAACCTTACAACAAAATTACGATGTACATCAAAATTAACAGACCAGTAAAAGCCAGTAATTCAGATTTGTCGATTTTTTCGACATTCTTCCTTTACGTCCTCATTAGTGTGGCGAATAATTATGTCGATTATGTAATTATACGTCGATAATTATGTGCATTATGTTTCTGCCAATGAGAAATTATATAGAAACTTTTACCCAAGGGTGGACTTTTTGTGCCCACCCATATTTTGAATTCAAGATATTACTATTATTTTTAAAAATATCGGCAGAACCAAATTAACATTCGATAAAGAGTCGTCTTTTTAACAATAAATAATTTTTGAAAAATTTTGGAACACGTAATAAATATGTTATAAGGGAATACCCATTAGGTGCACCTTTTTTATCCACCCTTGGGCGTTTAAGGGTAAAGTAGGTACTTCCCTATGTTATTTTAGGTAACAGCCAGCTTCAGCTGAAAAGATGTGAGTGTGAAAGTTTTATGCCCTATGATCACATTGAGTTTTGCAGACGACCAGTTTTGCAGAATGAACCTCGAATATATAACCCGTAAACTTATGAAAAAGCAGAGGAAGCTATTGGCATTCGGTTCTCCGCTTGTGATGAGATACAAATCACTGTCACAAGCGGAGAACAGAATGCCAATTGCTTATATACTTCTTTAAAATACGTTAAAGGCATAACACCCAGACTGGCAAGATTGTTTAAAGATATTACCAACTTAAAAATAGCCTTTAAAACTTCATTAACTTCAAGATCTATATTTTCTAAAGTTAAAGATAAGAATGACATTAAGGATTGTTCCAACGTTGTCTACCAGATTCCATGTAACAACTGTAATTTAATATACATAGGGCAAACCGCACGTACTTTAGTTGGCCGCTTAATTAGTCACCGGAGCGATAGCAAATTATACCCTGAAAGGTCTGCTCTTGCAGAACATGTAAACAAAGAACATCATATAATTAGTCATGAATCGGTAAGAGTGTTGGCTACAGAGTCCAACTACACTAAGAGACTGTTCTTAGAAATGGCATTTATTTCTCAAAATGCCAATGCAATGAACAAAAGGAGTGACATTAATCAATTAAGCACTATTTACTTCTACCTATTATGTATGGATAACCACTCTCAATCCAATTCCAACTGATTCATTGTAAAGTTTCATCTCTTAGTCAATCTTAAAGTATTTAGTGGACAAAGTACGATTTGAAAGTCTGCTCCTCACCTACTCCGCCTTTTAAATCTCGTAGTACATAGATTTCATAGTTTTCTATAAGCCTCCGGATGATATTTTAAAATATAAGTGAAACCTTAATATTGTACGTGAGGTATTATAATGTACGATTAGCTAAATTTAAGTCCTCTGGATTGAATTCACTGCACCATAAGGAAATGTGTGCAAGAAATCCCATGGACTAGACGTGTGCAGCGTGAATAATTAATCAATAGAATAGCATGTTTGACTCGTCTCCCGGATGAGTGGAGAATGGACGTTAGTCAGAGACCCTACTACCGATGTTAATGGCATTGCATTGCTACCAACTGCTACGATCAGATTTCCAGAAATACGGTTTTGCGATTTGAATTATAAATAAGGCACTTAATGTAAAAAAGCTTAAAGGTCGGGAAAATTACGTTTTTATTGTCACAAACGTAGTGTTACCAACTAGGTTCTGATACTTTTATATTAGCTCTTTATAATGGTTTAGTTTTATCTTTTGTTATTTTATTGAATGCAAATCTACTCTCTTAGGCTGTGGTATCCAATAAATGACGTAAGTTGCGTACAGAGTTACGCCGTAGGTCGCGTCTGTATGCTTAATATAATAAATAATAGTTGCGGTCTGTTATCGTACTCCGAACGTAGCACCAAACTGCTGTACACGGCTTCACAGGCGATGGTCACCAATAAACGCCACACATACGTTGATTTTAACCCTGGAAGATCACACCTATTTTTTTTACATAAACCTCACACATGGGTGTCAGATACCCAATGATTTTTTGTGAAGAAATAAAAAAAAAGTAAATATTTTATGATTTCCAGAGACTCTCTAATCACTATTGAATACATATGAGTAATTAAATCAATAATTTTATTTTCTCTCTCTTAATTGTAGTAACACAAAAGAACAAAATATTAAAAATACCTAAAAATAATTAAAAAACATTTTCTAAAAAACCGGAAACATAATTCAAAATATTTTAACTTAATTTAACAAAAAAATGGTCTTTCTAACTAAAATATAACACCTTTTGATTATAGAACTCATATTCATTCTTAGCCAGGTATTTCAGTTTCACTCATTTTAGTAACTACACTCATAAGACAAAGTGGCTCTATGCTCCATGCATTATGCTTTATAGCAAGCCGAGCATGCACGCTTAGCTTTTCCATCTTTGTCTTTGCAGAAATAACACCTAGTTTTCTTTTCTAAATTTGTGGGATGTTGTGTTGTTAGGTCATTAACTTGAACGCACACTTGATCGCAAACCTCACACATGGGTGCTACATACCCTAGCCTGTATTCAATAAATTCTCGTGATTGGAAATATTGCTCAAATGAGACCGCAACTACACACCCGTCCTTGGCAGACTAGAGACTGAATTTACATAAAGCAGCATTACCATTGAAATGCAGCTGCGCAAGCTACATGCAGTGAAGTGTCGCGATGGGTATCTCACACCCAAGTGTGAGCTTCCAGGGTTAAATAATTAGCCGGCCAAAAGTCAAATTTCAAAAATAACCTTAAAAATTCAATACACGTCCTAGAGACACCTGATGGTTTGTCTTAACAAAAACTTACTATCCCCACTCCAGAACTATTCACCGCTCACGTGTGCACGTGCGAATGCGCGCGCATGTAGCTGTTCGTGAATTTTTGTTCTCTTAGCTTAGTAGTAAACTTTTTAAAAATTGTTACATTTTGCACTATTCACCTTATTTTTCAAAGCGATTGTGATTGAATCGAATAATTTAGGTAAGAATGAATATTTGTTGAAATATTTTAAGAAAGTTTACTGTTATTTTATATTATTTTTAGAGAGTCAAAAACAAGCCGTTTTATAGTGACATTTTTGTTTAATTTTTATGTTTATAAGACATTAAGTTATATTATCGCCTCCGATCGAGCAATACTATTTATTTTATAGCCTACTGCATATATTTGGCTAATTAATGGCATACAATTTAGTTGCGGATAGCTGCGGATGCCAGAAATACAGGGGTTTTTAATTTTGCTATATAGGATGACGTCACAAAAATAAAAGTACCTACATATTTGTTTAAATATAATAATTGCGATTTTTTTTTGTTTTAACTGCGTCTGGTGACTGCTCTGGCCTAAAAATAGTACTCATAGATATCTCTGAGACCAAATGGAGCTACAAGATCTGAGACCAAATGGAGCTACAAGATTTTCCTAATTTAGAGGACAAATTAAAATATTTGGAAATTAACTTATTGAACTATTATATCTGATAATTTAATCAATTTAAAACAAAAATTTCGAGATTTTAAAACGGCGATGATAGAGAAATGGTTAAAGACTCACGAAAAGATGTGGTATTTCTACAAGCAAATAAAGATTGGTTAAATTGAACTTTTAAAACTTGTAGAAAACAAATAAATGGAACCAGGTCGGCTTCCTAAATTATTTTAGGACTCCAGTGAAAAGATGAAAAGAAGAAAAACAGAAGAAATACGTTCTTTGCTTGATGGTGAAGCTATCGTTCATGCAACACAGACATTACAGGCTCGTGAAAAAATGAATGCTTTAAAAATACAAAAAGAGATCCTAGCTAGTGCAACAAACGATTAAAATGCTGTTACCTACCGGGTGACCCCAAATACTGAGTCCGATATGTTAGATACCGACTGAGGTATAAGTAAAAAACCTGCATATTTTGTATTAATTTTAAATTTTGATTTTTTCTGTGAAAAATACAAGTCAATTTTTAAAAAACAATATTTTTCTTTGATTTGTATCTTTCTTCTTGTAAAAGAATGAACTTTATTAAAAATTACTTCAGATCTCAGCTAACAGATGAATATCTCAACTTCCCAATGAGAATAAGTTCCACCAAACTCACTCCAAACTTACAGGTTGTACATAATAAAAAATGTCATTTTTCTCACTGATAATTTAATTTTGTAAAGAATAACAAATTTTCTGATTCGCTTTTTTTGTGGATTCCTGTTCAAAAATGACCCCTTAAACAAATCAGAAGGGGCCCGGGATGCCGGGCAAAACAATCTTTTTATACAAATTCAAAATTATCTTTTCCATCCATCCAATGGCACTACAGCCCAAATCAAGCCTTGGCCTCCTTCAACAAGCTTCTCTAATCATTTCGATTTACCGCTGTTCTTTTCCATGAACGCGTTCCCAGGAAGTTCCTGGCATCCTCATCGACTTCGTCTTCCCATCACTTTTTAGGTCTTCCAACAGGTCTTTTTCCCTGCATTCTTGCATTTAGCAATTTTCTGGGGATTCTATTCTCATACATGCGGGCCACTTGCCCTGCCCACCGTAATCTCTGCAGTTTAACGTATTGTGCTAGAGTTGGTTCGCTATATTGCTCGTATATTTCTCTTTTAGCCCCGAAGAAAATTACCTTTTAGCCCCGAAAATTGTATTTAAAAAAAAATGTATCTTGTCATTTTTTTCAAAAGTTGATGGTTTTTTCGCACTAAAAATTTCGCACTGCACCCTTCTGATTTGTTTACCGAATTGGAACAACCAGATCGGTGGTGTTAACTCCGGACCCCGGAAGTGTAATAGATTTTCGAAACGGACCCTCAGGAAATATAATTGGTGACCCCTGATCTAGTTAACATGTGATCAAGTCAATTTTGGTCTCAAATGGTACCTTGAGCATAATACATGGGATAATTAATTATTTATATAGGAAATAAGCCACAATTAAATTGAAAAAAATAATTTTATTAACGTTTCGACGCTCAAATCGGGTGTCGTTGTCAAAATACAAAATACTACTAAATTAAACAAAAATGTTTTTGCTAAGTAAAATATTCTTCTAATAATTTATTTAATCTGACTCATTTATATTGGCAATTCAGACATACAGGGTGATTGATTAGTAGGGTAAAGCTCAATAGCTCCGCTATAGTAATAGATAGCAATAAAAGTTGATAACAAAAATTTTAGCCACCATTGAGTTTCACATTTCAAAATTAGTTAGAATGTTACAGGGTGTTCGATAACACAGCGGCAGACCTAACTTATGTTGTTTTAAATGGAACTACCTATATTTTATTTTAAATTCGAAATGCTGTTAACTTTTTCATCACAAAAATATAAAAGTTTGTTATGTTATTCAGGGTATTTACAAAGTTATAACCAATTTGATATGAAAATCGTAACAAGTTCAACTCCCTGTATAAATAAAAATAAGCAAAACAACAACGGTTTATTAATGCCATATTTTTTAACGTATTGTCAAAATTTTTAGGAATGGTCGATATTGCTAATTTTCTTTATATCAAATACAGGGTGAGTCAAAACGCCAGTACATTATTTTCTCAGTAATTTTAAATGGAACACCCTGTATTTTATATCACTATTGAAAAGTACCATTACAGTACTTTAATTTTTAGATAACATTCCCTATGTCTAAATTTATTATTTTTCGGGATATTTTCATTTTTCAATGGACCAGTAGCGTGGCCACCCAAATCACCAGAATTTAATAAACTGAACTGATTTTTTTGGGGTTACGTTAATAATGAAGTTTATAAAATACTCCAACAATAAGGGATGAGATGAAAAATAAAATACAAAGTGTATTTCGATGTGCTAATTTACAAATGCTCCGTAGAGTAAGTAGCTTATTCAATGATCGTTTTTAGGCGTACATAAATGTGTTAAGAGATAATTTTGAACACCTTATGTAATTAAATATTAAAAATATTTTATTAAAAGTAGCTTCTAATTTTTTCAAACATATTTTTTTGCAAAATATATTACTGATTAATTATGTTTCGTTCTTTATTTGTTACATTGTTACATTTACATACAAGAGTAGTGTTTAATTGTCTTCAAAAAATATTGTATTTTGTGTTTGTGTGTTTTTGTAAAATTTATTACTAATTTTCTTTGTTTATTTGTTGCATTTACATAAAAAGATAGTTTTTAATTGTTTCAAAAATATTGCATGTAGTGGTTGTGTTTTTGTTTGTAAAATGTATTACTAATCAATTATTTTTATTTCTTTATTTGCTACAGTGTTACATTGATTTCCGGATTGATAATCGGTAATCTTCAATTGTCAATTCAGTCATGGCTTACTTAAAATTTAGATAAATTTAAACACCTAAAATAATTTGCTCTGAAAAATGAAAATATCTCGAAAACTAATAAATTTGGGCATAGGGAATGTTATATAAAAATTAAAGTACGTTAATGTTACTTTTCAATAATAAAACACAGGGTGTTCCATTTAACATTACTGAGAAAATATAATACTTGCGTTTTGACTCACCCTGTATTTGATATAAAGAAAATTAGCAATATCAATAATTCTTAAAAATTTTGACAATAAATAAAAAAAAAGGCATTAATAAACCATTGCTGTTGTGCTTATTTTTATTTATACAGGGAGTTGAACTTATTACGATTTTCATACAAAATTGGTTATAACTTTGTAAATACCCTGTATAACATTACAAACCTTTATATTTTTGTGATGGAAAAGTTAACAGAATTTCAAATATAAGATAAAATATAGGGTGTTCCATTTAAAAAAACATAAGTTAGGTCTGCCACTGTGTTATCGAACACCCTGTAACATTCTAACTAATTTTGTAATGTGAAGCTCAAAGGTGGGTAAAATTTTTGTTATTAACTTTTATTGCTATCTATTACTATAGCGGAGCTATTGAGCTTTACCCTACTAATCAATCACCCTGTATATTATACATTTTAAAGTAGAAGACTTGAATGATATTGCTAATATTTATGAGTTACGTTCCTGTTTTTTTTTTAAGGGAATCATTAAATCCTTATATGATAGAGCGAAAATTACTTGTTCTATCGAAAATTCATTTTTAGAAGAAAAACAATAATTGTTAACACCTGTTTTATTAAAAAATTATTATCCTTTATCGTTTATAAATAAGGAATTGTCAAGATTGGATCGAACGGAACAGAACAACTTAGAACGGGATCCTTACAACATTCACAAGAAATAATACGAGAAAAATATCAATACCATATATAAAAGGACTATCCGAGAAACTTAAAACAATAGGAAATAAATTCAACATTTCAACAACATTCAAAACAACAAACACATTGAGATCTATTCTATCTAAAACTAAACCTAACAATGAACAAGAAAGAACAAAGAATTGCACTTATAAAATACCTTGTGAATGCGAACAATTTTATTTAGGTGAAACATCAAGACCATTAAACGTCAGAATAAGTGAACATCAGTCTTTTATATTAAAAATAGAGAATTTGGAAGATCTCAAATATGTCAACACGAGTGGGATAATGAACATAGAGTTCAGTGGAGCGATTCAAGTATAGTCCTAAAAGAATCAGATAATAAAAAGGGAAAAATCAAAGAAGCGGCTCTAATTATGCTAAATGAAACCAATTGTGTCGCAAATTCCTCGGTAGAATGCAGTAGGATGTGGTTACCCATACTGAAAGAGGAAGTCAATAGAAAGAAAATACCACGATTAGTAAGTTGATAGTTTTTGACATATAAGCGATTAAAAATTGAAAAATTGCGAAATAGGCCATTTATAACCCTCAAAAACTATGTGAAAAACTGAAAATTTAAATGTTGCCAAGGTAGGTAAATATTCTTTAAACATCGATTGATGAAATCCCGAAGAGTTTTTTGCAATACAATATTCAAAACTCCTTCGTTTTTTAATTGGTAATCAAGCGTGCGCGACACTATTTTCCACCGACAGTATGGTGCAAATGAAAGGAATAAATTCGTTATTTCGTAAACCGGCGACTTTAAGGAAAGATCCCAAAACAAGTCGGTTTTTATTTTTAAGTTATGATATTGTGGCATATATAGTAAACTAATGACGTCATCCACCTGGGCGTGATGACGTAATCGATGATTTTTTAAATGAGAATACGGGTCGTGTGTTGGCTCATTTGAAAGGTTATTCAATTCTCTATTCAGTAATATAAAGATGTACATAATTATTTATACAGGGTGTCCAAAAAATTTTTATTAATTTAAATCATTTGGCAAATTGACAAAAAAATTAAATTATTGGACACCCTGTACAAATATTTATGTAAATGTTTATATTACTGAATAGAGAATTGAAGAATCTTTCAAATGAGCTAGCACACGACCCCCATTCTCATTTAAAAAAATCATCGATTACGTCATCACGCCCAGATGGATGACGTCACTAGTATACCATATACGTCACAATATCATAACTTAAAAATAAAAATCGACCTGTTTCGGAATTTTTCCTTAAAGTGGCCGGTTTCATTTGCACCATACTACATACACAAATACACATGCAACGGTGGAAAATAGTGTCGCGCACGCTTGATTAGCAATTAAAAAACAAAGGAGTTTTGAAAATTGTATTGCAAAAAACTCTTCGGGATTTCATCAATCGATGTTTAAAGAATATCTACCTACCTTGGCAACTTTCAAATTTTCAGTTTTTCACATAGTTTTTGAGGGTTGAAAATGGCCGATTTCGCAATTTTTCAATGTTTAATCGCTTATATGTCAAAAACTATCAACTTTAGAGAAAAGTCACTAAATACCTTTTCTGTTTGGAATGATCCAAAAAAACCTAAAAAAATTTGTTCCATGCAATAAAAAATTATTTAAGGAAAAAAACAAAAAAAAAACGTTTAAAAAATTTTTGACCAACTTTTGGTCCTGGCAACATGCAAATTTGTTAAAAGGGGTCCTTTTTGGGTAAGATTGCGCAAAAAATCCGAATTAGAATATTTTTCCTAGCGGATGCGCAGTGGCTTTCTGGACTAAAAAGGTGTACGTTAAGAGTAAAAATGAATAATTCAGCCAATTTAAATTGAAATTGTAAAAATTATGGGTATCTAGAAGAAGTCAGTATTTAGTGTATTTAGCGAACAAAAATAATACTGATTCTGAGTTCTGTTGTTATCTGGAATTTATCAAGCACAGGAAAAAGGTAAGTTATATTCATGATAAATTCCCCTTTAGAAGTTTCGGGCTGATTTAAGAAAATTTAAGAAAGTTTTTACTTTCACAACTTTCACCATCCGCTATTACCAAAACTGATTCTGATGATTTTTTCATTTTATTTTGTTTATTATTTTGTCAAGTTTTTAAATAACAAGTATGTTCATGTTATAATTTATGCAATAACATGTATAAAATATAAAATTGTTTTGTTTTTTGTATTGAAATGTGTAAAATTTTAAACAGAACTTTAGTGCAATATAACAGTTTATATAACAGAAATTTACGGATATCGTTAAAAAACAGATTATTATCTTTGAGGGCAACAGTAGGACAACTAACTTTTTTTCCAATTATTTTTCACTTTTTTATGAATTAATATAAATGTTTATGTTACGCATGTAAAGTTAGGTACTCAAACAAAATTCCATGTAAATCCATTCAAATATAAAAAAGTTATTAATTACTGAAGTTTCGTAAAATTTTCAATTGCGTTTTTATCGAAACTACATTATTTTACATATCCTACTGTTGCTTTGAGGCGACGATATACACGATTTACCCAACCTAAAAGAGATACTGCCTGGTCTATAAGGAATATTTTTTATAAGAATTAGGAAAATCTTGTCGAGTAACTATAAGATTCAGCTTCTTTTATAAATTGTTTATATTTAGAAAAATCTTCCCAGTCACTGGTCTAAACATAAAATTACACAGTAAAATATAAGTTATACTCAAACAAAGATAAATAAAAAAATGGGTATCTACTCCTGGTTTTTGTATCTAGTCCAGGGCGCATCTGTTTTGAGATGGACGTTGAGAGGTGACTCAAATTTTTTTGCAGAAATTGCTTGAAAATAACTCAAATAATAATATTTGAGTTATCCTCCCTCTCAAAAAGGTCCGGAACATTGTTTAAATAATCAAAATGTCAAAAATTGAAGACATGAACAATTCGATTTTTTTCTTTGTTCTTTGATTAGAACTTTAAAAGTATTCATTTCCGAGAAAAGTTGTACTGACATAAAAGTTGCGTAATTAAATTTCCTACAATACAGAATTGGTTAAAAATTTAAAAAGTAGTCACCCTAGTTGCAAAATAGCAATAATTGCGAAAAAACCATACAAAAACAAGTATTTGCATTTTACGTTTTTAAACCATTTATGCTGCACTTAGGACCTTCATGTTTCACTCGGAAAAACTTTATGATACAGTAAAACAATACTGTGAATTTCAATAAGATCGGTTCAATAGATTTTGCAAAATAAATTTTGCAATCCAGCTTTCGCAAAAAAAATTCATTTTTTCAAAATTTTACAGGACTGAAAATAAAGCAGATAGCAAGTTGAAATTTTTTTTTCTTAAAGAAGTGTACTGTACCTTTCATTTGCAATTTTCAAAATTAAAATCGATTAATTACCACGGCGTCAGAAAATTTTTGAAATAAACAATAATTTTTGGTGCTACGCGCAGGACAGCAGTGTTCGATTCACACAAGTTGATTTCCATCAAAATTTCTTCCAATCTTTATCTAATATATTATTTTCTTACTCTATATTTTGTTGTATTTTAATATTTTAATTCCACAAAAATCAAACTAATTTTATTATTATTTGTGAAATATTATTTAAACAATTGCATATGTTTAAAAATAATAAACTTTTATTATTTAAGTTAAAATATATGAACAAAGAAAGTTTCTGCTAATAAAAGTGTTATTTCAAAGGATATAGTATGTGTTTTTATTTTGCAATAAACAAATTTATTTATTTATATCGAAATGTAATAAAAATTAAAATGTATCAATCATTATCAAAGGTCATTGGAATGCCCAATCAGAGCAAACTATCCGCTGTCCTGCGCGTAGGACCAATAATTAATGTTTATTTAAAAAAATCCTGACGCCGTGGTAGTTAATCGATTGTAATTTTGCAAATTGCCAATAAAAGGTACAGTACCCTTCTATACGCAAAAAATGTTCAACTTGCTATCTGCTTTATTTTCAGTCCTGTAACATTTTGAAAAAATGAATTTTTTTTACGAAAGCTGGATTGCAAAATTTATTTTGCAAAATCTATTGAACCGATCTTAATGAAGTTTACAGTATTATTTTACTATATCATAAAGTTTTTCAGGGTGAAATATGAACGTCTTAAGTGTAGCGTAAATGGTTGAAAAACGTAAAACGCGAATACCTATTTTTGTATGGTTTTTTCACAATTATTGCTATTTTGCAACAAGGGTGACCATTTTGTAAATTTTTAATCACTTTTAAATCGTAGAAAATTTAATTACGCAACTTTTATGTCAGTACAACTTTTCTCGAAAATAAATACTTTTAAAGTTATAATCAAAAAACCAAGAAAAAAATCGAATTTTTCCTTAATTTTTTGACATTTTGATTATTTAAACAATGTTCCGGACCTTTTTGAGAGGGAGGATAACTAAAATATTATTATTTGATTTATTTTCAAGCAATTTCTGCAAAAAAATTTGAGTCACCTCTCAACGTCCAAATGTACTAATATTTTTACAGATGCGCCCTGGTCTAATCGAAATGATAGTAAAATATAATATCGTATAAGTAAAGGAATTAAAAGTTAAAATTCTCGAAGCCTTCCGAAGTGTAGTGACGAAAAGTTAAAATTGAATCGGGATTTCAATAAAGAAGTTTGAGCTATTTCGTATTTTGTTCACAACTTCTGAATCAGCGTTAAAGAACAACTCCGAATACATATTTTCAAATCAAGGTAAACAATTCCCGAACTTTTGGTACGTACATTAAAAAGTTTGTGGAATGACCCGATTTCCCGAATTTAGCTAAATCGATTTGCTTACTGAAACCCGGATAAGAATTGGACACACGATCATAGAGAGTTGCACATCGAAATACTCTAGTTCTATTGCTACCACATGAGGTTGTTCTCTTTGACTTTTGATACCGGACCTGTTGACGACTAAGGAAACGTTACGACCATTTCTCCAAACGGATATGAAAAATGTTACGAATACTTCGTAAGAAATTCCCCGAAAAGAGACAATCCGATAATTCTAAATAAATAGCCATAATATATCGTGAATCTCCCAACAAAAGCGAAGATTCCTACGATTTCTATTTAAAATTTAATTACTATGAAAATATAGAAACAATTTCAATTTCTTTGCAACACGAAAATTCAGCAGCTGCTTAATACTCTGGTTAAATTGGAGAGTGCAGGAAGAGTTTATACCGGTTTCGGAGGTCTTTTCCCCCTTATCAGTAGTCCTATATCCTCTTCTCTCCGATTTCTCCACGTATCATACTTTGGGCCTTTCCGAATTGCAAAGAAATAAATATCACGGATGAACTAGAGCTATCTACCGAAAAACAAAGTAAGCTATCAACCGAAATAGCACAGAAAACGACAATACATGTCGTTCCCATACCACCACATTGACAACAGGTGGAATACTTTCTTTGGTTACATCTCCTGAGATTTTCAAAATTTATAAATCAAACAGGATGCCGAGGAAATTAAGATGAGAGAATTTTAAATACTTCACAACTCATCTGCTCAGCGTGATAAAAGTTGGAAGATTCTTTAATACTCCTACAAAAGAGTAAATGAATTAAAAATGTATAAACATTTTCAATGTCTTTGCAACACGAAAATTTAGCAGCTGCATAATACTCTGATTAAATTGGAGAGTGCAGGAAGAGTCTATACCGGTTTCGGAGGTCTTTTCCCCCTCATCAGTAGTCCCATATCCTCTTCTCTCCGATTTCTCCACGTATCATACTTTCGGCCTTTCCGAATTGCAAAGAAAGAAATGTCACGGATGAACTAGAGCCACCTACCGAAAAACAAAATAAGTTATCAAGCGAAGTAGCACAGGAAACGACAATAAATGATGTCTTTTACCACGTTGAGCAGATGAGTTGTGAATTATTTAAAATTCTCTCATCTTAATTTCCTCGGCATCCTGTTTAATTTATAAATTTTGAAAATCTCAGGAGGTGTAACCAAAGAAAGTATTCTACCTGTTGTCAATCTGGTGGTATAGGAACGATATTTATTGTCGTTTTCTGTACTACTTCTGTTGATAACTTACTTCGTTAATTACTATGATTTTCACTATAGCAAGACAAGAACAAATTTATACTTGCGGTGTCATGCCTATCTGCAGGTCCGTCTGCCTCTCCGCTAATGTAGCTCCTACGATATTTTTACCGATAGAATGACAAATGAGACGTGGCGTGAGAGCCTATAACTCAAGGATGATATTAGAGATGATAAACTTAATCTCGTACTTCCGATTTTAGAGTTGCAACCAGAAGTAATGTTTTAAAGTCACCGAAATAGTATAAGCGATATATTACTCAACGCGTCTTAAAAAAGTTGAGGTAAACAGTTCCCGAACTTTTGGTACGTACTATTGTGTATCATTTTATCAATAAAAGATAGAATAAAAACTTTATTTTATTTAATATAATGCGGGCACATAAGTTTGATACACCCTGTATATTGATTTGCAACTATTTATTATAAGTTAGTTTTTAAGCAGTCGGTTTATCCTTAATGAGTTTTTCCCTGAAGAATTAAAGACATTAGTAAATAAAGTGATGTGAATAGACAATTTATTTCGGGATTATAATTTAAAACGGTTGCTTTGTTAAGGGAGAGGCCAAAAGCCACAGGTAACTATTTGATTTAGAAAAATAAGGTAGAGAAAGTTGAAATTTTTAAGGCTCTTTGTTTAAGCCCCAAGTAAATTTGTAGAATTCCCCAAAAATTATTTATCATGAGTAGAAGTATTTGTTTGAAAGGATACATGGGTTTTTCAAATGAAAAAAGTGGAATGGGGATGAGAGAAGGGTGAATGTTCAGATATTTTGGAAAAGGAGATTATTATGTGACCGGCATCGCAGAAGAGCAGTCAAAGTTTTCGTGAATAGTTCAGAAGCAAGTACCAGTGATTGTTAGATAGTGAAGAGTGTAGCTGAAAAGTGGAACGAAAGACAGATCAAATTGAGAAGAAATACCTCTTTGATTCTGTAAATTCCAAGGGAGAGAATATTATTATGAGAAAGAGAGGAGAGAATTTTGGAGTTTTTTTTAACGAGTACTGGTCAAAAGAGGCCTGGCTCGTGTTTTGGAGAATTAGTTGCTGGTATACTGTTGGATTGATGCTGAGAACGGAGAGGGCTTTGATGGGTAGCCTAACATAATCAACAAGGAAGAGCTGTTTGGGTCAAGAGGAGACATCATTGTGTGTGAATCAAAAGGTCAGTCAATAACTTATGTGATAGATTTTCTGTATGTTCAGAAGTTAATTTTTTTGAGTAAAAGCATATGAACTAAGATTCCAATATTTCAAAAATTTAATAGGAAATACAAGTAGTTATGCGAATATCTAAATTTGTTGGTTTAGTTTGTTTTATCAATGTTATCAAGAACAAACCGATAAATATTTGTTGAATTAAAATTAATTTATGTAATAAAAGTTTCATTGGAACAGTTATGCCCACAGGATTTAATTGATAAATTTGCAGAATATTGCTTTTGATAATAAAAGATATTTGTATGTGCTTATTTATGTTATTTCTATTTATTTCCTTTTCCTATTTTATCCCGATAAGGATCAATTAAGAGATACTGAAACCACGAGAAAGTCTGAACCACGTCTGAACATTCAAACTTCTCTCTTTCTACTCCAAATTGCCAAGCCAATCAGAAACATTTCTCTCTCCACATTCCTCTTTTTCCATTCGAAAAAACCCATGCATTCTTTCAACAAATACTTCTACTCATCATAACTACTTTTCGGGAATTCTACAAATATTCTTGGGCTTAAACAAAAGGACTTAAAATTCCAAATGTTTCTACCTTATTTTTCTAAAAACTAATAATTACAATTACCTGTGGATTTTGCCTTTCCGTAACAAAACAATCTTTTTAAAAGTATAATCCGAAATAAATTGTCTTTTCACTTCATTTTATTTATAAATGTCTTTAATTCTTCAGGGAAAAACTCATTAAGGATAAACCCACTGCGTAAAAGCTAACTTCTAATAAATAGTTACAAATCAATATACAGGGTGACAAATCAATATAAAAAATTAAATTGTTATTCATATCTTTGATTGACAAAATGATACACAATAATATATGTTAACATATCAAAGCTTTTCGACAAACTGAAAATACGAACTTGACTCTAGTTATGCCTACCCAATATTTAATGTGCAAACCAACAACCGTATTATAAGATCATAAAAACCTCCTTAAAATGGTATGGGATTGTTCATTTTCTAACAATAGTAGAATAACATATTCACAATTATAATGTCTCATTCATTATTATAAAAGTCATTTAGATAACGGTAATAAAAATAAATAGTCCCTTGTAAAAATATAATATTCTATTGTTGTCTAATGACCACAGTGAGATCGGGTTAAAAAAAATTAATGTAAGTAATTTGTTTACTAATGTACCTAGAGATGAAACCATTCCTATAGTGGAGAATTTACTTATTAAAAGTAATATTAATAGAGTTTCAATTCCTCACTTGTTGGATTTACTTAAATTTTGTTTATCGCAAGATTTCTTCACCTTTAACGATATTATTTATAGACAATCACAAGGCTTGGCAATGGGTAATCCTTTATCACCTTTGCTAGCAGATTTGTTTCTTAACAACCTCGAGGTTAACATATTTGATAATAATTCTTCGAACCAAAACTCTTTCCAAAAAATCTTATACTGGTTCAGGTATGTTGATGATGTATTGGCTATTATAGATGGCAATTCTACAGATGCTGAAAATATTCTTTATTTGCTCAACAATTTACATCCAGCTATAAATTTCACTCTAGAAACCGAGTCCAACAAGTCTATAAATTTTCTAGACCTTACTTTAACTAGGATGGACAGTAAATTAATTTTTTCAGTCTTTAGAAAACCTACTCAGACTGACCATACCATCCCTAGATCTTCTAACCATCCTTTTCAACAGAAGATGGCTTCCTTTTATTGCTACATCCATCGTTTACTTAGTCTACCATTATCAGATACTAATTTCAATTCAGAATTAGATATTATCAAACAACTTGCATATAGTAATGGTTATTCCCCTACTTTAGTTGATAACATCCTCAACAAATTAAGGAGTAAAAGGAATAGATCCCTAGCTTACAATTCTGTCCTTAACAATTCCACTACAGCAGTTATGTATAGATCAATATCATACATAGGTTATCCTTCAGATAATATAGCCAAAATCCTAAATAACATCCCCAACCTTAAACTATCATTCAATTGTAAGGAAAATATCAAATCTATTTTTTCTCATACCAAAGATAAAATTGGAAAAACATCAAAAAGTGGTATATACAAATTGTCCTGTGGAGACTGCCCTGTTACTTATGTGGGGAGAACTATGCGACCTTTGGAAACACGCATCAAAGAACATTTGTCTAAGATTGACAAATCTAGTTTTGGCAATCACTTACATGCTTCTAAACATAACTTCAGTCCCCAAAGAGATAGTAGGATTCTACATAGTATACCCATTAACAACTATACAAAAATGAATTTATTAGAAGACCTAGAAATTAGCAGGGAATTAAAAAGAAATCCTCAAAATTGTGTTAACACCCAGGTTTAATTAAATTGTAAATTTGATCCAATCTTTAAGAAGTTTCTTTAATACTGTTATATTCAGCATGCCCAACAATTGCTCTAGTTTTTTGAACATTACTTTATAACATATTTGAATTTTCTTTCATTGATTACAATAAGTAAATATTTTCGATTTGCCTTTTAATAATAATATTGTTTTCAAACAGTTTTGGAACTCTGAGCTTGTCCAACGGTGCTTCTCCTTGGTTTTCATCTATCTCACTTCTATATTTGGTCAGAACTGACTGGTTGTTTGGGTTTTTTAATAATTAATAATACTTTGATAATTTGATTATTTTCACATTTAACTTTACTTTAAACTTAACAATTGTCATTTAAATTTAACTTCAGTTTTTCATATTAACTTTAACTTCATACCAATTAGTAACCTACATATGACAACTTAGTCATTTTCAAAAATTTTAAATAATTTTAATAACACAGATGTCGCTAGGAACTATTGTTTCCGTCAGCAGCCTGTCGTTTTTGAATATTGTCAGTAACAGCTGTTTGTAAGAATGGTAGCCATTTTATAAAAACACATTAAATGTGATTTTTTAAACATTTAAGGGTTTTTACCCTAACCAGTGGTTATATCCCTGGGTTTATTTTAAACTATAGAATGTGTTTGTTCGAAGTTTTCTCTTCTTTTGAGGTTTTTACACCTATAACACGTAAGTTTCACTTTATAATTTTTTATGAATAAGATTTTTCAACTCAGTCTTTTTATAGGATAGCTCTGATGATGGCATTAATATGCTGAAAGTACTTAGCTGATTTAATAAATTTATTTACACACTATCAGTCTTTTGAAAACATACACCAGTTCCCGTTTAGATTTAAAAAAAATTACCTGAATACCACCATTTAACTTGCAAATTCCTTAAAACCTTATCAGCGGGAACTGTTAAATATATTTTTTGGGTAAAGATGACCATAATATTATGCAGGTAAATTAAAATGTACTCAAAGTCTGCATTTTTTTCAAAAACTGACAAAATATGCACGAATATGCAATTTGCATATAATCCACGCTCTAGTTATGTATTTTTGTAGACTCTTTATTAGTTATTCAAATAGCTATGAAAATATCAGAATTAAATATGCTCAAACATTACAGCTAATGCACGAATACAAATTCGTATAATATATTATAGCAGTGTTAACCCGGTCTATATAGACATTTCAAATAACAAAAATTGCCGGAGAGCCAAATTTTGGTGGAGAGCTAGGGTATACCATAACAAATAAAGTTTAAAAAGTCCCCATCGATCCCATGTGTGCGTCAAAAGTTATTCGGGGTCAAAGGTCAAAATTTGAGATTTTTTGGATTTTTTTCGAAAACGGTAAGTTTTATCAAAAAATAACCTTAAACCAAAGTTGTAGATCTTAAAATTCTCTACAAAAATAGTCCTTACTATTTTTTTCCTAAGAGTTGCCATTCCTGAGATATCTCGATTCAAAGAGTCACATTATACATGATATGCACACGTTTCCACACCACTTGTGAGGTAGTGTACTCGGCGCGTTTTTTTTACCGTGGTTTCCCCTGTAGGCCTACTCCACTAACTGTTTTGACAATTTTAGGATAATTTAAGGAAACAATACCGGTCAAGTTTTAGATATTACCTTATTATTGATATTGATTATTGATATTGCTATTGATTATTAGGTTAACTATTGTTTTGGTTTCTTTAGATATTTTCATCAGATTCATATTCTTGAAAGTCTACTTCAACAGTCAAGTCTTCTTCGATTTCATCTTCTTCCTCTTCCTCTTGCTGGATGTTCAAAAATTGTTCAAATGTGACTGAGTCATTGGTCTCTTCATTAAAATCACAGGAGTCTTCCTCTGTTGTACTAAACTGGACATTTGAGCAAGACTGACCTTGGCAGTTGGTACACACTAGAGAACACAGCAACCCGACTTTTTTACATCCACATTTGGCACTACAACCTTTTTTGCAATTGCAAAAAATAGTGTTAAGGAGTTTTTCTGGAGCAGGTGGGAGTAAGGTTTTAATCGGTTCTAGAGTATTATCTTTTAATTTCCAACCCCAGTCTTCTGGATTCAGTTCATTGCCTAGCCATGTTTGAACTTGATAATATACTCGATACAAATGTTGAAAAGCAGATGCTGATGTTGGAGGAAGACATGATAGTTGTACTTGTTTCTTGTTTCGCGTATTTTTTACAAAAGTTAAGTATCGGTATTTATCAAGACAAATAATTTTGGAGCTCCATAAACCGCAAGAAGAAAGCGAATTCCTTCCGTAATTATTGTTTGCGGTGTAGAATCAAGTTCTGTAAAAAGTTTACAGCAATCAGTCAAATCTTTTTTTTTCGAATAATTTAAGTACTGACGTTTTGCCCCTTCTGTACATTGCTGACGTAGTGTCGCAGCCGGTTATCGCATGTAAAAATAAAATGTACTTTTGGCATTTGGGATAAGCCGATAAACTATTCGAAGAATATATCTCTGTTCGCTGTTGAGCCCTTCCAGGTTTCAGAAAATAGATAACTTTATCTACTGGAGTCCTTGCAGTAATCAGTACCAACAAATCAACATCTTCACCAACTACAATTATTGTGTTTGTTGCCTTATAAATTATTGTTTCACTTCAATATTCAATATGTAAAAGTTTATTGCAAATTAAGCAAAACTGAGACATTTTTAAAACTATAAAATTGTACAAATAACGGTAACGGTACTAAATGGTAGACGCTTGTAATAAGTACTTATATTCACTTGAACTGAACCTTTAGCACTAAAAGAAACAGATAATATTATGAACCAGACCTACGGACAATACTGTAGCCATTGCCTATAATAGACAATCTGTTCTTTTTTAAACAATGGTATAGCCAAATGTTTTTCAAGGCCACGTGGATAGAGGAAATTCAGTTTGGGACTGATTACCTTTTGAAGAAATATTTTCAGAATAGTATAATATACTATATAAGTGAGACACAAATAGGCATTTATACTTATCTTAAGGGCCACATATGTATATACGTGGCTTATATGTGCATATAATGTATAAAGTAACTTCTAAAATCGCGATATCTCAGGAATGGTAACTCTTAGGAAAACAATAGTAAGAACTATTTTTGTAGAGAATTTTAAGATCTACAACTTTGGTTTAAGGATTTTTTTTTTGATAAAACTTACCGTTTTCGAAAAAAATCCAAAAAATCTCAAATTTTGACATTTGACCCCGAATAACTTTTGACGCACACATGGGATCGATGGGGACTTTTTAAACTTTATTTGTTATAGTATACCCTAGCTCTCCACCAAAATTTGGCTCTCCGGCAATTTTTGTTATTTGAAATGTCTATATAGACCGGGTTATTATAGCAGTGTCTGCTGAATCGCCAAGCACAAGACTATTTTGATCAGTGTTGCCAATCGGCGGATAATTATCCGATTTGCGTACCTTTTTGAGAGTTGTCGTATCTTCTTCGTATCTTTAAATAAATCGGATATTTGCGTATATTTTTCAGTGTATCTACCATCTACTAAAACTTTCTCATCCATATATTCCCAACACCAACAACACATTAATTTTCTTTGGTTCTAACCAAATGTTTATACTGGATGAATGTTAGTGACATCCGATACTTTTCATCTTTTGACAAAAGGGACATGTGCCAATTCTTTTGTTTAGAATTTAAATGCACAAGTGCGTCCACTTAAGGCATACTAATCCAATTCAAATTTCAAAAACCGTCTGCCGTCCGCTGTTATTTATGAGTTTTTAGTCTTTAAACTTATGAAAGCTAATTCACGCACGATTTAGTTTTATTTTCATTTTATGTAGTGCAGTGCTTAAGTAAACGTCTGTTGAAATAAGTTTTGGTTTGTGAAAATACTTTCCGGCACAGAAACGTCACTTTTCGGCACACTACTGTCAGTTATTCTGTGAGAAAATATTAAGTTAAGGGCCGAAAATATTAAATAAACTTTAAGGGCCGAAAGTCCCTTAGAATAAACAAAATGTTTCTTTTGAATGAGATATTTGAAATTAAAAATCACACTTAATATTCTCTTTTCCTTTCACTCCTGTAACTTATTAGAATAAAAATTATAGAAGTCTTCAGGGACTTTTGGGCCCTCGGTAATAATGTAATATTTCATTCTGCGTTTAAATTTTTAAATAATACTTATTAGCTTTCTCAGGACTCAGGACTAAAAAAATAATGCATTTTAAAAGCATTGACCAGAAATTTTGCGCCTATGCTATTAATGTAGCTGTAGTTTTTTTTGTATTGATTTATTTATTTTTCTAGTACCTAGTTTTAGATAGTTATTACGTTTTAATAAAATAATATTTAAAAGTGTTTTTTTTACTTAAATAATTATAATAAATATAACGATCCAAATAATGAAATATTTAGATTTATTTATTTATTTAGAATTTAACACTTACGACAATACAAAATACGAATAATATAATAAAAGTAAGTATATAGTATTTACATATGTACATGAATTAGGTAATCAGCTAGGATACGAGATTTTCATCTATAAACGAAAATTTTTAAACTGTGAAACAGAGAATCCAGTAGATTAAAGGGCCGGTTGTTCGAACGCTACTCAGAAATGGAATCAACTGATCATTATCAAATATTTAATTACTGTCAATGTCAACTTTGATTGGGTTGCTGAAAACATAATTGATTACAATTATGAGATTAATTTTAATTAATCAATTATGATAAATATTGTTGATAATTAATAATTAATTAATCAATTAATTATGTTAATTATCATAATGATAATTGATTACAATCAACTGATTGGCGTACGAACCACGGATCTTGTTATTTGATGGTTGTTAAGGGGACTAAAAGAATAACATTGGCAACATTGATTTTAATAACAGAATAATTTTTGACCTAGCGTACCTTTTCGTGACAAATCGGATATTTTTCGAGCGATCATCGGATAATCTAGAGAAATGCGATTGGCAACACTGATTTTGATGCATGAATACATTTTCAACTCGTGATAACAGAGCATTTATCTAACGAAGTCCTACATTTCTGCTAAAAGGTTTGTAGATGGAATCGATGTGTGCACTCAAATGGTATTCCTGATGTTATTTAAGTTTTTATTCTCAAAATATACGTTATGTACATGCAAAGATGTATTGTATTTACTATTGTCGTGGGGAAAATTTAAGAATAATTAGTTTTAGTATTTATTGAATATTTTATTATACAGAGGATATTTTTTTCATATAAGGAAATCCTCGATTATCTCGGAAACGGCTTGCTTGATTTATATAGGTTTTACTGAATAAGGATTTTGTGATGCGGCTGGTATTATGGTGGTATTTACGTTGTTGTTGGGGGGAAACTCTCGAAAACCTTAACTTCACGCATAGCAGTCGCACTGCCTGGAACCTGCTCAGAAAACTGGACACAGGCGCTAGTATCCCAACAACTAACTCTTCATTACCAAATCCAGAAGATATAGCGAAACGCATTGCGCAAATCTCCAAACCAGTCATAGAAAAGGCTCATAAAAGAGAAGTACGATATCAGCTCAAAAAGATCAAAACTGCATCTCAACAAAGCCTACCCATTATGAGGCAAATAGAGACCAAGGAACTTTTCAACGCTCTAGACTTAATTAAGTGCCGCAAAGCTGCAGGAGTTGACAAAATATATCCTGAGTTCATAAAACACATTGGTCCAAAAACTCGAAAGTGGCTCCTCGACTTCTTCAACCAGATAATGACGACGCAAAAGCTCCCCAAACTATTCAAGCAAAGCAAAGTCATCGCAATCTGTAAACCAGGCAAAGATGCCTCATTGCCCGAGAGTTACAGACCAATCGCCCTTTTAAGTGTCTGCTATAAGATCTTTGAGAGGATAATCTACGCGAGACTTTTACACTCTGTAAGCGAAAATATTCCCGTTGAACAAGCTGGATTTGTGCCAGGAAGGAACTGCAGTGATCAAGTTCTTTCTCTAACCACATTTATTGAAAATGGCTTCCAAAAGAAAATCAAAACGGCAGTAGCATTCATTGATCTGACTTGTGCTTACGACACGGTATGGAAAGAAGGACTACTACTAAAATTGTACCAAATGGTACCATGCCAATCATTTAATAAGCTAATAAATCAAATGCAGTGTAACAGATTATTCCAAGTTAGCGTTAATGGGAAAACTAGTAAATACAGAAGTTTACAGAATGGGTTACCCCAAGGATCGGTTCTATCGCCGCTCCTGTTTAACATTTACACCTCAGACGCTCCCACTACAATCTCACGCAAGTTTATTTATGCAGATGACATGGCTTTAGGCATACACGAAAGAAACATCGAGAACACCCAAGCTATCCTAGAAAGCGACTTACATACTATTAACACATATTTTAAAAAATGGGGCCTTCAGCCAAATCCCACAAAAACAAAAGTTACTGCCTTCCATCTAAATAACCGGGACGTGAACTACAGACTAAACATAGAAAGCGAAGGGGTTACCCTAAAACATAGCCCAAATCCAAAATATCTCGGTGTAACACTGGATCGTACTCTAACTTTCAAGGAACACTTACATAAAACTGCAGCTAAAGTAAAAACTCGCAATAATATCATTCACAAGCTTGCAAACACCTCTTGGGGAGCCAGACACAATCAGGACAAGCGCTCTTGCATTAGTCTATTCAACAGCCGAATATTGTGCTCCAGTCTGGCTAAACAGTCACCATACTAACGTCCTAGACACACAACTAAATCAGACAATGAGGTATATTACGGGGACCATAAAAAGCACACCAACTCAGTGGCTTCCAGTTCTGAGCAACATTGCACCAACCAAAACACGTCGGTTAGCTGCCCTTAAATCACAATACCAGAAATGTCAAAAGAATCCCTCATTGCCAATAAATACCGACATAGATCAGTTAAACCAGGGCCAATTGCGGCTGAGATCTCGAAACCCGCCAACAATAACAGCAAAAAATCTTCCAAACAATTTCACAATCGATGAGCATTGGATAAGCGAATGGAACGAAGAAGTGAACAATGCACACCTAATAGGAAATCCCACAGTCAAACTCAACAGTTTCTCTCTTCCGCGCCGAGAATGGTGTAATCTGAACCGAATCAGGGCAGGTCATGGAGTGTGCAATAAATCACTTAACCAATGGGGCATCGCAGACAGCCCGCTATGTGACAAATGCAATGCTGCTGAACAAACAGTCCACCACATTACACAAGAATGTCCAGCCACACGATTCGAAGGAAGCTTAATCGAAATCCACGAACTAACTCCTGAGGCAATGGAATGGCTCCACAGTAGCAATATCCGCCTTTAATGTTTTCATTTTCATTTATATTCTTACAATCTATTGTATGTTTTAGCAATGTGTAAAGTTCATACGAATATATATATATATATATATATATATATATATATATATATATATATATATATATATATATATATATATATATATTTATGCACAGATATCAAAGTGAGGTCCTGACATTACGCGCACTTAGTGAGGACCGGTAGAAAACGTAGACATAATCGTTTCAACTCTTCATAGTGACCTTGACAAGTAAATAGCAATTAAAAAATGACGAGTATACACAAAAAAAATTACGTATATGTGCCCCGTATTGTTCAAGTATATTGCCACCCAAGTGAGGCCATTATACGCAGCTATTAAAGTGAGACTGTATATACTTTTTCGTTATGCGCACAAAGTGAGGACAACTTTACGTGTATATTTCCTTACAGCTCATCAAGTGAGGACCATACAGTGTTGTCGATAAATATGAGATTAATCGTTTCTACTGCCTTTTTCTGTATAACCCAGTAAGAATTATTATTGTTTCGATGTTTCAGTCACTTGTAGTTATAAGAAGATGTGGACTCTTTGTTCTTGCTCGTACTGTTTGTTAATTTTATAACATTTTAGTACCTCAGCATTAAATCACGGTAGCCTTATCGGAGACTAGCGTTAATAAAGAAATAGTTTTATATTTTTTAATAATTTACGTTAAAGATGGATAGGAAAGCAAGAATTTTGAAAATAGCGTTAGTTGAGAACAATAATAATCAAAATGGAGGACACAGTGATAGTTCAGTTATGTGAAATTTATATTGAACTTAACATATAAATATAAAAGCCCGACTTTTGATCTAAGGGGAACACAGTTTTTACGGTACATACATATCTGTCATTTGTCAACCCCCTCCCTTCCATTTCCCCCACCCCTTATTTTTAAATAGGGAAGAGGGGCGTGTGCTAGCTCATTTGAAAGGATATTCAATTCTCTATCCAGTATTATTAACATTGACATAATTATCTATACAGAGTGTATTTTAGTATAGGTACTGTTGCCGCTGTCGATTTTCATTTTGAAATGAAAATTTTAGAACCTTAATTTTAGTATACAAGATGATTTACTTAATTTAATTAAACTTAATGTACCTTTTTTACTGACTTAATTTTACAGTTATTCCACTAGATGGCAAATACAGTGAATATTTGCATATGTTTTATTTCGAATAAAATATTTTAAAATAGTTTTAGTTTTCTATTTTCTCTGAAAATTGTTGCAAGCTTCTTGTTCTTATACTTAAAATCATGTCACTACAAATTTATACGAGACTACATATTAAGAGTATAGAAAGTATTATAATATATGACATACATGCTTTTTTCTATTTATTGAAGATATTTCACCTTATCCTGAAACAATGCAATGTGACCAAGTGTCCTCAACTAAAAAAATATATCCCACTATTTTGATATTAAATGTATATTTTGTACTATAAACCGTATTGAAATAGATTGCAACATGTGTGCGTGGTTGGGATATTGACTGCGAAACCTAAGGCTTCATTCGCCTAATCATATTTACCTTTGATTCTTATAACAATAAATAAAATTGATTAACATTTTATATCAATATTATTAGTGTTTTTAAACAATATCAGTATGATATATTAGTATGATAAAGTCAAGATAAACAATACTATAACAGAAAGCTTTGAGGTCAAACAAGGACTGCGACAGGGTGATCCATTATCGCCTATAATGTTTAGCATATTACTAGAAAAGGTTATACAGGAATCAAACATTAATAGAACAGGTCTGATCTACCACAAAAAACATCAGTGCTTGGCATTCGCAGACGATTTGGTAATCTTGGCTAGGAGCAAAATAGAACTTATAGAAACACTCATGAAACTCGAGGAGAGGGCAGCAACCAAAGGATTGTATATAAATGAAGCAAAAACAAAGTATATGGAATGGACAAATAAGCAATTCGTTCGGGGGCAATACATAACAATGACAACAGCGAAGGGAACACAGTATAAATTCGAAGAAGTTGAGAGATTTGAGTACTTAAGAACTGTCTTCACAAGAGATCCTACCTGTGAAGAAAAAATACAAAAGAGAATTATGTCGGACAACCGCGCTATATTTGCTTTTAACGGGTTGTTAAGAAGTAAACATATATCACGAAGAGCAAAACTAAGAACTTACAAGACCGTAATAAGGCCGACAGTAACGTATGCTTCTGAAACATGGGTCACAACAAAAAACATCAAGAGTTGTTATTAGTTTGGGAGAGGAAAATGCTGCGCAAAATCTTCGGTGGGAAAAACTTAAATGGACAATGGGTAAGAAGAACAAATAAGGAACTAACTGAGCTCTATCAAGATCCTAACATACTAGCAGTAATTAAGGCGCAAAGACTTAGATGGTTGGGCCATGTGCAGAGGATGATTCCATCTAGAATTCCCAGAATGGTACTATCTAGTGCATTGGCAGGGAAAAGACGAAGAGGAAGACCGAGGTCACGATGGAGTAATGGAGTTAGAGAAGATATGAGAAGAATTAACTTAAGGAACTGGGAAACAAAAGCGACTGACAAAAGGGAGTGGAAAAGAATAGTACATCAAGCCATGGGCCTACTAGGCTCGTAGTGCTTACATATTATAATATCAGTTTTCTAATATTATCCAGTTCCATATCCAGTTCCGAATCCAGTGGTTATATTTCTTCCGTATTGTTTAGTTTCGCTTCCAGTGATTGGAGATTCACACCCCGGATTTGAAATTGAAACCTCTGCTTTACGAATCCGAGATCCGAGGTCTACCCACTAGGTCACTACGCTATCGCTCTTAGACAATATTTTTTCCTGAAACGGGGAACTTTTAAAGCCGGGTCTAGACTATGTAACAAAACATGCTAATAACAAAGTTGTACAACAAATTTGTTGTACAACTTTGTTATGTAACTTGTTAATAGCATGAGTATCCAGACTATATAACAAAAAACAAAGCAACAACATGAGCATAAAGTTTGCAGCATTTTAGATGGATAGCTGGTGGGTTAGGTAGTATATAAAATTGCGTCATATAAGTATGGAGGATCTCTTCATAGCAACAGCAGCTTGTGTAATATTGTGGAGGCGACACCGGCGTGTTAAATTAATATTTTGGATGTGTCCTTCATTAGCAGCTCGAGCAAAATATAGGTAGTGGTACAGCTCTTTTAGCTGATCTGGAAAGAGATAACATAGACCCATCGACAGGAGACATTAAATGTGATGGCAGTTTTAAAAACTTCTTAAGAATAGAAAGTTCTGATTTTGAATTTCTTATAAATGAAATCGGCCATAAAATAGGCAGGAAAGACATTTCGAGATGCAATTCCAGTAAGAGAAAGATTAACAGTTATATTATTAGCAAAGTATATGAGGCGTTCTTTGCAAAAACCCCAGTTGTCCTTTTTTTTCGGAAATGACTTATGGCTTCTATGGATCGAAGGACTAATTACCTACGTTCCTTGCGTAAGAAACTTGCATTAAAATTACAGTAGTTCAAAATATAAGCGACAAAAATATAGGCGATTCCGCCTAAACCCTATATGTCAAGCGCAATTCCCTTCAAAACCATAGTTGTTATTGGTGTTTTTGCGGGAAACTATCGCTTGGCTGTCAGAACCGTGGGCTGTCAGTAGGTTTTTATAGGTTAAATATCCTTCGAATAGTTGTGTTGCGTGATATTATAAGTAAACACCATTTTTCGTTCATTTTTTATTTTGGTTTATTACTATAAATATCGTTTTTCCTATAAATTAATGAAAAATTCCTGCAAAAACCCCATATGTCAAATGAATAAATGTCCTTCATAAATAAACAAAAGGAAAAAATAATGTTATTTATATTGTAAACTGTGTGTAATCATCAAAATAATAAATCACTAATTTGAGAATTTCCGTAAACTTAATAGGGTTCAATTAAATAACGTTTTTTTAAATATCTCCGATGTTGTAAAAAGTGACATATGGGGTTTTTGCAAAGAACGCCTCATATTTTTTAAACTTTTTACTCATTGTTTCAGAGAAGAAGTATAACATTTCTGTAGAATTTAATTCCTCAGTATTATCGTCTTCACCTGTTCATGATTGAGTGTCACTGTCTGTTTGAATTGGTGTAGCTGGAGAAGTAGCGGATGTAGGTGTAGTGGCCGGAATAGAAAGGCTCAGATATATTGTATGATTGAGTGCCTGTTTGAGTAGCTGATGAAGCAGTCTGCATCTGTGTAGCGAATGAAGTGAATGTTACAGGTTTTATGTCTGAACACTCTGCTCTGTAGAGAATAGTATTTATGTCAAATTTAGAGTTGATTTGCACCGATTTGCTGTTAAGGTTCCGCGTACTGCTTTTCTTTTGTTGGCTTGAGTTATAGGCGTACGTGCATTGCATTAGTTTTAACTACAGTTTCTGTATCTATTTTCACTTCTATTTCAGTCTATTCATCGTGTTTTTTATTTGTTTTTTAAATCAATAAATGTAGCTCATCCCAGAGCAATCCCATAATACTCGTTACTTACGAAATAGCTCAATTAAATGAGTAGTCAGTTCTTTCGACAATTTCATCGCGTAAATAACCCTACGTGAACAGAGCAAAGAAAAATCTAGCACAATCACTCCAGAATGAACAAGGCGATATGACTCCAACGGTTGCTGCTCGCGTAGGTACTATGCCAGAGAAATGTTTCAATAACATGTTTTTAGGTGTAGATCAGTCGCGGTGCGGTTTTATAACTTTCTTTGATGTTTACCGACATCTGTTGGATAACATAAAACATGTTATATAACCAGAAAAATGTTATACAACGCTGTGTTTTAAAACTTGTTTATTTAAAATTTTGTAACAAGTTACAAAACTTTCACTAGGAAGAATTTCCTGTAGCTGGCTGTATACCATTAATTACAAGTAAAATTTTTTATTAAATTTTACTTACAAAACTTTGTTATTTAACATGTTTTGTTACATAGTCTGGACCCGGCTTAACGGTAACTTCTTATAGGTAATACACTACAATTTCTGAATATTTTTTCTGAAATCTATCGAATGGTACCAAACACGACCCCACGGAGGTGGGGGGGGGGGGTTACTTTAAAATCTTAAATAGGAACTCCTTTTTTTTATTTCAGATTTGGATTCTTTGCGTAAAAATAAGCAACTTTTATTCGAAACGTTTTTTCTAATTACGGATAGGTGGCGCTATAATCGGAGAAAACCGGTGTTGGAAATGGAAAATTAAATTAAAATATGGAAAGTCCCCACTAAAATGGAAAATTTTACTTAACTTTCTTGGTTTTAGAACCTAATAATCACAACCCAATAGGTCCCCAAAGCGCTCGAGTGACTGCACATTTAGCATACTTTGCTCCCCTACTATATATGTATTATAAATAATATGCGAAGTAATTATTAACCCAAACAACCATAATTCAACTTTTATTTACTAATAAAGAACTGGACGAAAGTGTCACATCAGCTTTTATGAAACACATGAATATTTACATAAAAAGGTAAGTGATCTGCTTGAAATCGATATTCCCAAAATCATCTAAAAATTGTTTATACTTGAGTACTTTGAGACTCTTGTATGAAATGTGAATACCGAAATACGATTAGGAATCTCCATTATGTAATTTTTAAATAATACATAATTCTTAGGAAATGAAAGGTATTATACAAATGTGTTAAAAAATACTACCTACTGAAATTTTTTGATGGCAATAAATGATGAATTGGTTTATCGAATTTATTTTTAAGGTGATACAGTAGCGATCAAAAGGTAGCCAAAACGCGTTCCAAGATTGAGGCTGTAATTTTGAATATTTTTTCGAGATATTTGGCACACGTATTTGTAATATAATAAAGAATGGCGGTACAGAGCCCAATTTGAAAAATATATTAATATGTGGAAATTACTCTGTAAATAAATACAATATTAAAAAAACGAGTCTGTACCGCCATTAAGAAGAACAAAAAAATACACTTTCTTCAAATAAACTTTTTTATCAGATGCCTAGATTTTGTGTCATTTTGGAACTACTAATGAAATAAAAAATTTTAGTAGTTCCAAAATGACACAAAATCTAGGCATCGGATAAAAAAGTTTATTTGAAGAAAATGTATTTTTTTGTTCTTCTTAGTGGCGGTACAGGCTCGTTTTTTTAATATTGTATTTAATTACAGAGTAATTTCCACATATTAATATATTTTTTAAATTGGGCTCTGTACCGCCATTCTTTATTATATTACGAATACGTGTGCCACATATCTCGAAAAAATATTCAAAATTACAGCCGCAATCTTGGAACGCGTTTTCGCTACCTGTTGATCGCTACTGTTTCCTCTTAAGTAAAATATGTCATTTGGATATTTTTTTAAACTCGATAGATCCTAGGGACATGTCGGTAGATCGGTAGGATCATCACTTTTGGGAGTTTTGGGAATATCCCAATTGACAACGCAATATACACCGACGCCGTCTACAACGAGCGACGAATCAGAGATGCCAGATTGGGGTACTTTCGCCCATTTTTAGGGTAATTTGAAAGCACATGGGAAAATTTTTATAGGTTGAATTGGTTGGGGAATTTTTCGGGAGGAAAATTGAGCAAACTGAATTGCAATATAAATGTATTGTTATGATCTGCTTTTTATTAATTATATATTAATTATTATTTATCTGATTAATTATTTAATTGTCGCAAATCATACATAAAAATGAATAAAAAATCTCAGGGTGCCTTTTTATACTATAAAAAAAATCAAAATTATCTCACGTTATACTTATCTTCTCTCGTGGGATCAGTATCTCTTAGTTGATCCTAATCGGGATAAAATAGGGAAAAGAAATAAAGCAAAATATTAAAATAAACATACAGAATTGTCTTTTATTTGTCAAAATCAATACTCTAAACTCTATCAAATCTAAAACCTGTGGACACAGATGTCTGAATGAAATCTTTACCACTTAAATTTATTATAGTTAAAAAAAAAAAACAATTTATCGGTTTGTTCCCGATGACTTTGGTAAAACAAACTAAACAAAACAAATTTATGCATTCGCCAGATTAGCTATACTTCCTATTTACTTTTAGAAATATTGGAATTTTAATTCATATGCCTTTTACTCAAAATTTTAGTTTCCGAACATAAAAATATCTTTCACATAAGTTGACTGACCTTTTGCTTCACTCACTCTGATGTCTTCTCGTGACCCAAAACAGCTCTCCCTCGTTGACTATGTTAAAGGCTACTCATCAAAGCCCTCTCCGTTCTCCAGCTTCAAAACTATCAGCATACCAGCACCAATTCTCCAACAAGCCGGGCCTCTTTTGACACGTACTCGATTCAAACAAAACTCCAAAAATTCTCTGCTCTCCTTCTCACAATAATACAGAATCAAAGAGGTATTTCGTCTCAATTTGATCTGTCTCTCGTTCCACTTTTCAACACTATTCTCCACTATCAAACAGCCACTGGTATCTGCTAACTATCTATCCACAAAAACGTCGAACCGGTCCTCAGCGATGCCAAAAACATAATGACTTCCCCTTCAAACTCTCTTAATCATTCAAACTACTTTTCCCCTTCCACGTTGCCAAGAATCTGAAACATCGACTTTTCCATTCGACAAACAAAACAGTCACCCTCAAAACCATTCCGACCATCCTAATTACCTTCTGAGAACTATACAACATTTACTCGTGTTGAAACAAAGATACTAAAATTGCAAACTTTCTCCTAAAACCACTTTTCTAGAAATTGATAATTACCTCTACCCTAAACAATCTTTTTCCATTTTAAATCAAAATACATCGTTATTTTCACTTTAATTATTCACAAAATTCTTTAATGGTTAATCGGAAAGCTCATTAAAAAAAGAAATCCACTTACATCCAAACTAAATTCTAATAAATATTTACAGATCAATATACAGGGTGTATCAAATTTATGTGCCCGCGTTATTAAAAAAAAAATTAATTTAATTTTCTATTTTGCCTTTGATTGATAAAATTGAAAACACAATATTATGTAACACATAACATTATATTAACATTATAACCTATCGAGTATTTGCTTCTGATTAAAAAAACCGAAAAATGGTTTTTGGAACAACCGCTTTTTTTGACCAGTTATAACCGCCAGGTTAAACCGTAAGTAAAAAACCGGTATAACCGAAAACCGGTTTTTTGTTCAACAACCGCCATCCCTACCTTGGTTGTTACAAATACAGTTCGCTGGAATAAGTTTTACCCCCCTTATTAACTTATTTATTTTTAGCACATAAGAAAAACGCTCGGATAGGTCGATTTTTAAAATAATCATAGTATATTATAGCGTAAATGTTTCGAACTTTACGCGATCCCTCTTCTTCAGGTGACAGGCACAACTTTGATTTTTTTAAATAGGAAAGTAAGTACATCATGTGACACCTCATTTAAAGGCTTTTTTCTACAACCGTGTTAAAAATGCAATTTTTAGAACTCCATACGTGCGTTAAAAATGCTACTTTAAGGCAGGGCCGGTTTTAGGGTTCTGAGCGCCCCTGGCAAAATAAAATTTGGCGCCCCTTCATATAAGAATATACAAATTTACTGCAAATATAAAAAAAATAGGAAAAAATCAAAATTTTACCATAAAGAACTATGTAAAAATATATTTATTTAAAAAATAGTAGGATAGTTATTACTTACAACTTATCCAACATAGGGCATAGCATAGCGAGCACATTTTAAGTTCAAGCGACGAAGAAGCGAGGTAAAAGATAAATGCACATTATCAACAACCAGTAAAAAATGTGTATAAATAACTATTTAGATGGAAAATAAGCCAAAATTAAATTGAAAAAAATAATTTTATAATCGTTTCGACGCCCAAATCGGGTGTCGTTGTCAAAATACTACTAAATTAAACAAAAATGTTGTTGCTTAGTAAAAAATTCGTCTAATAATTTATTTAATCTGACTCATTTATATCATTTAGTGTGTATAAATCTTCTACAAGACCAAAAAACATGTTGATTGTGCGCAAGATATAGCTGCATCACCAATAACTAAATTGAGGGAGTGGCATCCACTTAGCATAAAATAACATGCGGATATTCTTTGCAAACGCGAGCTTGTACATCTTTATTTTTTCTCTTCGTTTTAGAGCCGTTGTGATATCCTTGGCCTTACAATCATCTATGCAAATTCAAATAAAATCATTCATTATTTTTTTTTTATTATCTCATGAGCTTTTTATTATCTCTATGACTCGATACCTATAGAACCAAGCTATGGTTTTAGGTATCGAGTTACTAGGACAAACAATATGCTGCATACTAAAATTAAACCCGGTACTGTGGGATAAGAACATCAGTATAAAAACAAAAAGAAGAATATAATATAACACCATGACAAAAAGTATTCTGAATAATGGGTGTGAAAATTGAATAAAAAATACGAAAACCAAATGCAAAATAAGAGCAACAGAGATCGAATACCTAAGTAGAAGCTGTAGAAGAGATAGAATAAATAACATAGAGATTAAGAAAATAATGGTAATGAATTCAAGGGATAATAGACAACATAGAACAAAAGAGATTAACCTGGTACGGACATGGCAGAAGAGCAGACCAAAATCGTTGATAAACAGAATAACAGATTGGAGCCCGATAGGAAGAAGGAAGAGAGACAGACCCCGAAAATCTTTTAGAGATAAAATGGACGAAGCAATATTAGAAAAGAAACCTGCAGGACTGGAAAAACAGAAAGAACTGAAAATAACGGTCAAGTGAAATAATACAGGAAAAACTATGGAAATCCAGGGTGGTCAAGAAAAAACAGGATGTTTCTAAATAAATGCAACAAACTTTAAAGGGTAATTCTATATGAAAAAATAATGACAGTTTGCTCTATAAGCGTATGTCAGCAAATACTTCGTTTCCGAGATATGGGGTGTTGACATTTTTCTTACAAACTGACGATTTCTTTATTGTTCTAAAACCGGTTCAGATATGCAAATGAAATTTGATATGTTTTAAGAGGTAATTATTGCGCATTTTTTGACATAAAATTAATAATTTTATATCTACTGTTGAAATGGTGTGAATTTTTTTAAAGAAAAACATAGTACGCCACTGAGATATCTCAAATAACAAATCATTTTGGAATTACTCGTTCAATTTATGATATATACAAAAATCTATTATTCCTTTTTTTCATACGTCGTTCGTGCCGTTTTTATGCAAAAAGTGAAACATCTTAACGCGTACAAAGTATTCGAAATAAATTTCTATATATTCATATTATGAAAAAGAACTTGTCAATTCTAATTCATATAGATATACCTGGTTTGTTTTTTTTTTATTTCAAATTACACACCCACGGACACACGACAATGTTGATAAAGCAAAGTTTACAGAACAGGAAGACAAAACTATCTAACCATTGAGGCTATAATGACAAGTAGCAGTATAATAATATCACTGACTATTCATAAATTTGTTGATACTTCGTAAATCTGATCTTCGTGTATTTTAAATATGTATGTATAACATTGTAATACCATAAAAGTGATAGGTATTACCTGACAAAAATGACCTTTAAAAGCCATAACAGTTTTTAGGTTGCATTATTTTTATTAGAGAATTTTTGTGAGCTAGAAATAGTTTTCTTATTGTTACAATTATTTAATATTAATTTGTCTTAGGAGTAATCTTAGCCCAAAGATGATCTATAAAGTCCAAAAAAATAGTGAATGTAAAAAATATTATATTTTTTTTTTGTTTAGCTAATGCCTCGACAACTAATGGCCATTGGCATGGTAGGTAAGGTAATTTTGAACAGTTAGGTACCTAGTGTCATGTGTAAGTAGTGTGGGTGTTGAGTAAGTGGCTTGTTACTTTGCAATGTCGACGTCATTGTCTTTGCAAAGAGACGCTAATTGTATCCGAACGTCTGCGGTCCCTCCGGTGAGAACCGATCCCACGAGGACAGAAACTATATTCATTTATTAATTTATAATAAATGAAAAATTTCCGACCCTGGTGAGATTCGAACCCACAACCTTTCGGATTTTTTCGATCCAAAGGCAGGCGCTCTTACCACTGAGCCACGGAGGGGGGTAAATATTATGTTTATATATCAGCGTCTCTCAAAATTTGGCGCCCCCAAATTCTGGCGCCCCGGGCGGTCGCCCGGCTCGCCCGCCCCTTTATCCGGCGCTGCTTTAAGGCACTAGTGCTTTAAAAATTTTATGGCACTGCAATTCGTATTGATCGTATAGGCAATTTTGATGTAATGTCAAAAAAATATAAAAATGGAATGTCAGTCAAGTTCAAGTAAAAGTTTTTGTAGATATTGTCCTGTAATTACGTTTGTAGAAAAAATATTGCATGATATGCGTGTTAAAAAGTGCATTTTTAAGGCACTCATGTGAATTGCAGAACTCGCTGTCGCTCATTCTGCAAACTTTCACATGCGTGCCTTAAACGTGTACTTTTAACACTTATATCATAAATAACTATTGAAATACTGATTACAAAAATTTATAGTATTTTAAGCCTTTCTGAGAGCATATGCGCAAAAATTTCGCTCGAATTATTTTTAAATGCGTTCATTTTTTTCGAATACTGAGAAAACCTTAAGTATTTTTAAAAAATTTAAACGCAGAAAGAAATATTACTGTATTATCCATGGTCGAAAGTCCTTGAGAACTTCTATAATATTTATTTTAATAAGTCACAGGGGTGAAAAAAAATAGTCTGATTTTTAATTTTAAATATATATTACAAAAGAAACTTTTTGTTCATTATAAGGGACTTTCTGCCCTCGGGAATAATGTAGTCTTTTATTTTGCGTTTAAATATTTTAAAAATACCTATTAGTTATCTCAGGATTCGAAAAAAATAAATGCGTTTAAAAAGAACTCGACCGAAATTTTGCGCCTACGCTCTCAAAAAGGATTAAAGTATTAAACATTTTTGTACTGTTTGAATTTATGCGACGATTGACGATCCACTGTTTTAAAGATTGGTTGAACAGATGTTGCCAGTTGTATGGTCCTCACTATGTGTATCGTAAGTTATTCAACAGGGCATAGAATATACATGGTTAGAAAATATACGCCAAAGTCAGCGCCTCTATGCGGAAAATCTCTGAACTAAAAATTGATGTGGACCATACAAAGTGAGGTCCCACTTTTTTTTGTAAAAAAACAGTGTTTGCTATCAGTACATGTCTACGAAAAAGTCTTACATTGATTGACTAAGTGAGGTCCGTATACTGGACCTCACTTTGTACAGGACCTCACTTCAACCGCAGTTTCTTTTGATATGTGGCTCACTTCATACGCTGGGAGTAAATATATATATATATATATATATATATATATATATATATATATATATATATATATATATATATATATATATATATACGTTGTTGTTAGATTTTTCGTTTTTAAGATAGAATGATCTTTCTTATTTCAAATGGAACACCGTGTATATTTTTTGCGTGATACGTTTTGTAACGACAGAACTACCACAAATAGTTGGGGTTCCTTTGTAGAATAATAAAACTGTGTAACGATAGGCGTCTTACAACCTGTAATAACTATGGGAGCCTACAGTAAAGTTATCGCTTCTCCTAGCTCAGTCTCTCAAGATATCGACAATGGAAATTCAGATTGGGACAAATAGAGCAAAAAATGAACTAATTATACCTCACGGACAAAAATATGGCATATTTTGAAATTAACGTGTAAAATAAAACTTTTTGTAAAATGTATAACCATTTTCAATGAAACACAAACCTTTTTGTGTGGCCCCCAGTGTCATAGGAATAGGATTTCTTTTCCGAATGTGATGTTTTGAAGTAGGGATGGCGGTTTTGGACAAAACACCGGTTTTCGGTTATACCGGTTTTTTTGCTTACATTTTAACCTGGCGGTTATAACCGGCAAAAGAAACCGGTTTTTGCAAAATCGGTTACAAAGGATAGGTTACAAAGTTACATTTACAATGCACTTTAGTTTGCCATACTCCATTCGACTCGATATCAATATGATCAAAATTAGTACTATCGAAAGAACATCAATATCAATATAAATAAAAGACAATTTTTAATAAAACCATTTTATTCTATTAATTAATATATTTATTTATTATTTTACTATTATTACAACCCCAGACTCTTTGAAATGGAATTTAAAAAAATAATATCAACATAAATATTTTACTTAAAAATAAATTGGATAATGCAATTTATCTTTTATTTTTACTATTATCAAAAAAAATTCATCATAATGTATTACTTTTAACACGTTTGTATATGTATTTGTAGAATAGGTACATTTTAACTCATTTAATACTTCCTGTATGGGTGTATCGTTTTGAAAACGTAAGGAAATTCTTGGAGATTCGTATTCGTAATCAGTAATTCGATATGCAGAGGCATAGCATTATTTTTGTTAATCAGAAAAAGTCGTTCACCCACTTTCAATGTCAAGAGTTAAATGTGAAAAATAGATGATGTTTGCGTCTAATTCAACCAGATCACTTATGTAAATATTATGATTACACAAATACCTTTTCAAGGAAATATTATAGTAAATCTTAATAATTGTTTCTGGCTGAGGTGAGATTGCACTTTCAGTTTGCTTCTGTATTTATAAAATAAAATAAAATTTGAATTATCGTTTTGTTTGGAATAATTACCTGAGAATAATAATTATGATTGGGATCCAAAATAAGCACACATAAGCACAATAAATGAGCACACGTAGAGTGCTAACCTGTCCTATCCGTAGGTGCAGGTGGAAAGATGACAGAAAATGGGACTGGAACGCCCCACAGCTTGTTCCCAAATTTACATATTCCCAGATGACTTGACGGTGGCTGTGGGTGTCAAAGGGTTAAGACTTCACAATATGGTTCTATCTTTCTTCCAAATGGCTAAAAATAAACATTTCCTTCGTTTTATTTCTCATATAAACCAAAAGAAGAAATAATGAGGAAACTTTTTAGAAGAAATAATACAGAAAAAACGACCATTAAATGGAACAAAAACTAATCTCAGATAACCTTGAACTATTTTGGGTGTGACGATATGAACAAATAATGACATTGAATTTGAAATATCGAATATGATTTATCTGAGAGAAAATTGTATTAATAGAATAATAGCCATCTACATACATATTATGTACCTTAATGAAATGGTATGGAACCAGGCAATGATAGTTATTTGACAATTGATAGATTTTGGATGGTGAATCAGTTTAAAACCTACAGCGAAGTAATGATAATTATTATCAATATTAAGTGAAATTTAATAAAAAAATATCTTCTTGGTAAAAGGTATATTAGTTTAAAAAGCCCTAAAGGGCTACAAACATATGAACAAAACGTTTTCGCTCTGTAACAAGAGCATCATCAGTGTTACAAGAACATGGTGATCCAACCAAAAAATACAAAGGTCAAAGCCTTTCAAAAAACAGACAAAAGTCTTATATAAATGAAAACATCAAAAAATCCAAAGGATGGATAAAATTCCTAAGGATACGGCCCTAGGGCAACATATGACTCCCACACGTTGTAAGTGGGTCAAAAGGTAACTAGGTCATTCTGTTATAAGAGGTGGCAGGCAGTATCCTTAGGAATTTTATCCATCCTTTGGATTTTTCGATGTTTTCATTTATATAAGGCTTTTGTCTGTTTTTTGAAAGGCTTTGACCTTTGTATTTTTTGGTTGGCTCACCATGTTCTTGTAATACTGATGATGCTCTTGTTACAGAGCGAAAACGTTTTGTTCATATGTTTGTAGCCCTTTAGGGCTTTTTAAACTAATATACCTTTTACCAAGAAAAATTTTTTTTTATTAAATTTTACTTGTAATTAATGGTATACAGCCAACTGCAGGAAGTTCTTCCTTGTGGATTTTCAATATTAATTTGAGGACTTCAAAAATGTTTGGTTATGTAAAACCAAAAATACATTAATATACCTATAATTTCCCTTGAATGAATATTAAATAAAATCGAAATAATCTACAAACTTCATTTATGGGTTCACTAAGGAAATTTAGCAATGAAACTAATATTTCTAATATTCCATAACAAAAAAAATATCCCAAGGCTAACAAAAAATTATTATAAAAAGAACCCTCACCGGATTATTCCTATTCAGGCTCCAAGAGGAGTTGTGTCACACACATGTCTCCCTACTCCAGACAACCATTGGTGGTAACTTACTTTAATTAAACTTAGGTGTTGAATAAGTCTTCATAATTTATTTGGAAATCAATCCGTCATTTCATGACACTGACCTTCTCCACTCCACAGCCACCAGCCAAGTGAAGTCTCGCGTCTCGCCACTTCACAGAGCAAACCGTCAAATTCTCAGCACACGAATCAATTTCACCACCAGAGGCGTAGAGTACGTTCCGTAGCGAAGTGTGACGTCACGTAAATATTCATTTACGAGAAAATTAGAGAATTTGAAAGAAATCAAGAGAAATAATTATAAAAATAATTAAAGAATTTAAAAGTGATTCCCTAACGTATGAGACCGTTACATGATCTCATCGACTTTTGTATTGTCAAAGGTATCTCTCTAAACGACTTGAAAGTATAAGTTTTGTTCGATCTCTCATCTGATTCTCTCTGCCTTTATTATTGTCCGAAGTAAGCAGGTGCACCACGTTTCAAAACCACAAGTTTTATCCAAAACCCGGACAAACTGGAACACCTTCAGGAATATAATAAAAATACTATAAATTTAAACCTACAGCTAAAAACAGAACAAGATGCAGAGGAAGCAGTCAAACTACAAATTCAACAAACCGCATGGGAAGCCTCACCTTATATAGCATAAACTAAGAGACCGGGCTCATACCCGCTCCATATACAAACCATGATATACGAGAAAAGACAATAATAAAAAGAAGACACACCATCCGTGCTCCAGAAGAGAAAACCAAATACAACAGAGCAACCCTCTAATTAAAAAAGATACTGCAGGGACACAAGGAATAAGAAATAAATTATTTTCTAGAAAATCTGTCGAGCTCTAAAGAAAAGAAATACTAGTTATGGAAATTCTCTAAAAATCTTAAGGCACAACAACAAACTAAAACACCGATTAGAAAAAATGATGGAACCTGGTCTCGAAGTGACAAAGAGGGGGCTAATACCTTCGCTGAAAAACTTAAAACAGTTTTATAATCGCACAAGAGAGGTTCCAGAGAACGAAGGAAAAATTTGTTACAGGTGCAGCAGATGAACCCTACCTGATGTGTCTTTTCACCAGAAAAGTCAAAATTACCGAAATTGGAGAAAACCTAAATAGAAAAAAAACGACCTCATAACAGGAATAGTGCTTAAAGAACTACCTGAATAAATAATAAAACTACTAATGTGCATATTCAATGCTGTCCTAAAATTGGCCTACTTCTCCTCACAATGGAAAATAGTTCAAATCATCCTAATTCATAAACCCAACAAAGACTCAACACAACATTCATCCTATCGCCCTATTAGCCTACTGCCTTTACCCTACAAAGTGTTTGAAAGGCTTCTCCTGTTTGAAAGAATATACACTGTTATCAGAGAAACAGAAAAACACCACATTACCAATTCGGTTTTCGACAAAAACACGGCACAATCGAACAGGTTCATAAGGTAGACAGAACCACAATAGATGTCCTCGAGAACAAGAAATATTGTACAGCAGCCTCCCTTAATATCTCCCAAGCCTTCGCTGAGGTATGGCATAAAGGTCTAATATCAAACTTAAGAGACGACTCATCCAATCTGCATGCTCCTACAATCATATCTGACACATCAGGCACATCGTGCCTCATAAAACTTGGAGAGGCCCTCAATACTTTACATGCCATGCACTCTGGCGTATCCCAAGGATATGTCCTTGGACGCTCCCTGCACCTTCTGTTTTTAGCAGATATACCAACTTCAGATCCTACAACAATTGCAACATATGCTGATGACACTGTCCTAAGGGCCTGCCACTAACATACGACCCTAGCCTCTCAGATACTACAAAGTCACCTAGATTTGAAATATGCTTCAAGCTGTGGAGAGTTAAAATTAATAGCTACAAGTCAACACACATTATGTATTCACTAAGGAAGGGGATTAATCCAGATGTAACCTTTAACAAGACTCCACTAAAAAAAGTGACGTCATATACAAGGAGTTTTACCTAGACAGCCGCCTAGCATAGCATAATCATATTTGGTACAAACGACTGCAACTGGGACTCGTATATATAGAAATATGTACTGGTTCATGAATCTAAAATCACGTTTAAGTCTAGACAACGAACTTCTTATCTATAAATGTGTACTGAAACCCATCTGGACATATGGGATTCAAATCTGGGGAACTGACAGTGAAACAAACTTACTCAAGATGTAGAGCTTTCAATCAAAAGTTCTAAGGCAACTGTGCAAAGCTCCTTGGTATATTTAGGACAGTAATATACATAGGGATTTCCAAGTCCAAACCGTCAAAGAAGAAATTATTTCTGTGTGCTTCAAGTACCACAATAGACTAGAGGTTCGGCCAAACATATTGGTCACCAACCTCCTGACACACCTATAGACCAGAACAGGAGACTAAACAAAACAGACACTCTTGACCTGAACATTAGAAACTAATTCATTATTTCAATTATTATTGTACTCTTTTAGGTACTGTTAATATGTAGGTAATACTGTGTTGTTAGGTATTGTTAATACTGACTGTGTCACTTTCTTAACACTCACATGTATTGTTTATTGTTTTGTGTAAAATAAATCGCAATAAAATGTCTATCAAAAAATGTTCGCGGAGTACCGAAAAAGTTAATGAGCTGTAAACACGTAGTGTCTCGGCTCTTAATATTTTGCCTATTACCAGTGAAGCTACTAGTTTTAATTATAGTTAAAGTGATCAAACTAACTTTAAACTGTAAGTTTTATACTACATGTATTATTTAATCGTATATTTGCGTACAGCCCTAGGCCTACAAGGCCTGCTGCGCTTAATAAATAAATATTTGCGTATTTAAACCAGTTTTATTAGTTTATATTCCTGTCTACTACAGCAGTTATTGTAAATAGACATAGGTTTATGGATTATAAACAATTTACCAGTTTGTTTTTAGCGGGAAACGAAAGTAATTAGTTTCGGTAGTACCGTAAATAAATAATCAATATGTCATCAGATGTTACTATACAGAATATCCCAGAGAATAAATCTTATTCTACTGCAGCTGCAGAGCATAATTTCTTCCCAGGAAAAGAAAACGCGATACTTTTTAGCGCTATTAATAATACACAACTTCAAGATTACCTTATTTCTTTACGTAACTTAATAAATCGCAAAAATATCTTATTCTCGTCTCGCCTATCTAATAATCGAATAGGCATGTATTTAAGTAGCAAGCAAGCTGTTGAGGATTTTATGACAAACTATGGTTCTATAGAGGTACATGGGGAAATAGTCAGGGCTAGAATGTTCATAACGCCTGCAGAAAGAATAGTGCTATCAAATGTTTGTCCAAGTATCCCACACGAAGTAATCATCCAAGAATTAAAACATCTCGGCCTAAACTTAGTTTCTCCAATCACTTTCTTAAAGATCAGTGCCTCTTTTCCAGAATATAGCCATATAAAAAGTTTTAGAAGGCAAGTGTTTATTAGTCCGCATAACACAACGATCCCAGATTCAATTCTTATAAATTATGATATTACTAATAATAGAATATTTATTTCGAAGAATAGTATGACATGCTATATCTGTAAACAAATAGGTCATATTGCTAGTAACTGTTCAAGCAATAAACATTCTTCTTCTCAACCTTCAGGACCCTTAGCCCCCCCCCCTACTGTTCAATCTTCTGACTCTCCTACCAATGCTGGTAATCAAGTAGACCAAACTTCTAATAATGATCAAAATAAAAATACCGAAATGTTTCTACAAGTATCCACACCAAACACCTCTAAATCTACATCAGTGGAAATTACACAGCCCGTTTCTGAAGCAACCCAAGATTTAAAAACTTACGAAAATACTCCACTGGAATCTTCTGCTACAGCCGAAAATATAGAGATAATTTCACAGACTTCACTAGCGATCACGAAAGAATCACCCTGTCCCTCCACCAAACGAACCATAGAGGAAACATTATCTCCACATGTCGAAAATATTGTTGATAATCAAACATTTCTTCTTCCTGCTCAGCCTCATAAAACCAAAACTCAAAAGAATAAAAAACCTAAACGCTCATTACCTATCCCCGAATCGCTTGAATCATATCTCAGTAAACAATCAACACCGTCCATTTTAAGCTATGACCAATTAATGATGCTTATTGAAAATATTCAAGGCAGCCAATTTCCTATCGAAATTGTTAAAGAATTTACATCTGATTTCCTTGGCCTCATAAATTTGCTTACCGTCTCTTATCAATTTATTCCAGACAGAGCCACAAAACATCGTTTTACAAGGCTAAAAAGCCTACTGATACGTTTTCTCGGTGAAGACGCTACTACTGAGAGTGAACTCTCTTCAACTGAAACATAACGCTCAACTCAATTTTACAGTGGAATATTGATGGACTTTTCCATCGCTTACCAATGCTCAATATCATTCAATCAGAACACTGTCTCGAAATTATATGTCTACAGGAAACTAATCTTGTATCTTCTAACCCATATTCGCCAAAACATTTTACATGCTTTCGTAAAGACCGAACTAACACAGCTCTCGCAAGTGGGTGAGTTGCAATTTTAGTACCACTTATTCCGACTTTCCCGCATTGCAGTATATACACAGCCGAATTATTGGCTCTCTACAGAGCACTTAAGTTTTCTAACGACAATAACATAACAACTAGAGTAGTGATTCTTTCTGATTCGCTCAGTGCGACAACATCGGTACAAAAGATATAACATCCAAATCATCCAATTGAAAAAATGATCAAGTTGGAGCTTCACTTATCTTAAAAAATGGTAGAATAGTCAACTTCATTTGGATTCCTTCCCACGTGGGCATTAGTGGAAATGAAGATGCAGACTCAAGTGCGTGTAGTGCAGTGACTAGTGCGGATTCAGAAACGATATTAAAATGTGCCCCTAATGACTTGAAAGTGTTGTTAAAACAATATGTGTTAAATGACTGGCTCGATGAATGGCAAAATTTTAAAGATACAGTAAAAAAAAAGTCAAAACAGTTTATAAAAGTTGTTATGAGCAAGCAGTTTCAACCGCCTACGACTAGGCCTTACAAGGCTTACTCACTCATAGTTGTTCTCAAGATCTGAACCACCTATTTGTGAATCGTGTAACACACAACTAACTGTCAAACATTGAATGCCAAAATATACACAAGAACGTATTGATTTTAATATCGTGTCGAATATGTCAGTTCTGGGTGCCAATAATAAAGAACCAAAAAATTTAATTGACTTCTTAAAAACAATTGGTGTATTCAATAAAATCTAACAAGTCTTTTTAGGTAATGCATGTAACCTTACCTTTGTATTATACTTAAATTGTACAACATTTTTGTTTAACCTATATGTATTGTTCCGTCGCTAATAACCATTAGGTGGATGCGACTTTTTCTTAACAAAAAAAAATGTTCGCACATTTTATAATTAAAATAAATTAATTATTAAGTAATAAATATTTCAAATTCCATACCTCTTTGACTGTTTAATTTTTTATAAAGTGAACCAGCGAAGTGTTAAACGCTTCGAAGAGTGTTGTCAGGCGTACAGAAAAATCCAGGAATGCGTTTTATGATCTCTTTTATTATCATCAGCCATCGAACAATATTCGAAGAGTAAAGTATTTCACTAAAAGTAAAATTTGTTTAAAATAATGAAAAATAATGCAAGCAATAACTCGTTTAATTTATTTTTTGTGAGCATAAATATGTCTCCTTTCCATTAAAAAGTAATTTGATTGCTGTTTCTTTTATTGATCTAGTTATTCATTTTCAAGTATTTCATATTCACGCTCCAAAGAGGTTTACCCCTTAAGCCTGATTCTCATTAGACGTGCAAGGAACCGAACCGGCAACGGCAAGGCACGGGCAAGGTTTTCGGAGCCCATTCACACTGCGAAAGGCTTGCCGCGGGTTGGTTGCTTTGTGTAGTGAACAATGTTGAAATTGAACGTTAATAAAAATTGCTCGAATATTAGACGAAGAAACAAAAAATGGAAACAAATATTGCAGAAATAGAAAAAGACGTTGTTGGGTGCTTAAAATGCTAAAGAAACGCACAAAAGAAGGAGAATTTGCAACCTTACACTCCGAACTTTTAGACGATCAGACAAAATTTTTTAAATATAACCGAATGACAGTGTAGTTCTTGAGTCACCCATCAGAAAAACCAATGAAACACCAAGACAGTACAAATTACTGCATATGCAGACGATGTAGTTCTACACTTTAACACGACTAACTGAAGCGTTCAAAAACATTGATCCTGAAGCATGAATAAGGGAGCTTTAAATAACGAAGCAAGAACGAATGACATGACCGTCAAAAGAACACCTGACAATGAAAATTATATCCCAATAGACAACTATACTCTTGAGCGTGTGGATGCCTTCACATATCTGGGCACAAAAATCAGAAAAGTTCCGTAAGGATCGAAGTTAATCCACGTATTTCCAGAGGGGAATCGTACATACTATGCTGGATATTAAAAGATTGCGATGACATCGAAATGATTAGACAAAAGAATCAAAATGACTATCTACAGAACATTGATTAGACCCGTATGGTTGTGAAACCTGAGCAATGACGAAAAGGGATGAAGCCCAACTCAGTTCATTCGAGAGAAAAATACTGAGAAAAGTATATGGCCCGGTGCAAGCAGAAGACGGCACATGGAAAATCAGTAGAAACAACGAGGTTAATGATTTGAATGAAGGTTACGATATTGTACAATTTGTGAAAAGTCAAGGACTGTCATGGCTGGGACATGTGCAGAGAAAAGACAATGAATAAACAAAACAGAAAATATTACAATGGAAGCCGATAGGAAGGCGAAAAAAAAAAAGAAAGGGCCAGAACGAGAGGGATGGATGACGTGGAAGACGACATGAAAACCATGAACATAAGACAATGGAGAAAAAGTACACAAGAGCAAGAGAAATCCGAATGGAAGGACATAGCCAGACAGGCAAAGACCCATCCAGAGTTATGATGCCAAAAGAAGAAGAAAAATTGGCGCATATTGAGGAACCTCTTCAAAAACAAAATACTTATTTTCTCTATCGTCTTTTAAAACTAATTTTAAACAACCAATATTGCAGATTGCTTGCCGGTAAGGTATTCACACTGTCGTGACCTTCACGGCACATGCTAGGCAAAGATTGTTTGGAAAAGAACGTCGCATGCAAAGCCCGTCGCTTGCCGGTGCCTGGCACGCATAGTGTGAATTACATCCCGTGAAGTGCATAAGATTTTATGTAAAATGTATCTTGCTGAGCCGATGCCTTGCCCATGTCGAGCACTTGCCTTGCACGCTAGTGAGAATCAGCCTTTAAGCACTATAAAGCAGCGTTTAGACGCTGTGATAAATGCGAGGAATTTATCGTTACAATATAGTTGTTTAAATTTATCTAACGGTGTGTTAACGGTACCTACATCGCAGCGATTTATCGAAATTGGAATTGGATTGGGATTGGTTCGGAATTGCATCAATTTATTGTAACGATCGAGTTGTTTCAGTTTATAATAAATCGCGACAATATATCGCGGCGTCCAAACAAGCTTTAAAAAAATCAATAGATCGTAGCAATTTATCATCACAATAAATTGCACGCATTTTTCGATATCGATCGAGTTGTTTCAATTTATCGTCGTGTGTAAACGGTACACCGCAGCGATTTATCGAAATTGGAATTGGACTGGGATTGGTTCGGGATTGCAGTTTATCGAGTTGTTTCAGTTTATAATCAATCGCGACAATATATCGCAGCGTCTAAGCAAGCTTTAAAAAAGCAATAAAGCGTAGCAAATTATCGCGGCGATAAATTGCCCGCATTTATCGCGGCGTTTGAACGTTGCTTTAGCCACAGTATAAAGAGGGGCAGTAGAACCACTCTCCGAAAAATTGGAAGTAAAATCTGTAGTCGCGCATGGCGACCGCGCAATGTTCTTAGTCGCTTTTGCCCCACTCTCGCATTGCTAGTCGCGTAGAAACGTACGGATTTTAACAGGAAAAACCCGCATCCACCACTGGTGAATTACCAATTGCGTACTGCCGGTATTACTTCTTGAGATAAAAGAGCCGACAGAAGAGTGGTTTTACTGTGGAACCTCTATACAGGGTAGCGAGAAAGTATGGAAACACCGTGATTTCTCGGAAACCGCTCGAAAGATTTTTATAAATTTTGGTGGGTAGGGGTGTCCTCATGCGGCCGATATTTTGGTGGTAATTACATTGTTGTCAAATCTTCCGTTTTTCTGGAAATCTAATGAACTTTCTTATTTTAAATGGAATTCTTTGTATATTTTTTACGTTTTGAAGACCTTAAGAAATACTGATTATTTTTCATGTTACGTTCCCTATACCTAAATGCCATAATTTCGTATTGATACATTTATTAAAAAAAAATTTAATAAATTATACAAATTTATTTTTTTCGACCGGGTGGATATTATTTTACATTCTTTGGGTCATTGGGAACAAAAAATGTCTTTTGTAATTTTCCCCAAAAGTTAATCGTTTCCGAGTTATAAACAATTTAAAACTGAAAAAAATCGAAAAATGACTATTTTCAATGTTCAAAAACATAGGCGTAACCAGGGGTGGTTTTGGGGGTTATAGCCCCCCTTTTGGATGTACTTTGAGCTCTATACGCTTAACACCATTATTATTCCATACCCCCCACAGACCTTCATGTAGATGTAACCCCCCCCCCCCCCCCTTAGGATCATCCTGGTTACATCTCTGTGTTCAAAAACACAAGTAAAAACATCATTTTTAAAATTACGAAGTATCTAAATTCAAGCTCAAACCTTTTTCTATCAGATCTTTATAAGAATTTTTGGCATATTTTATTCTAAACCTTTGTTTTTTTTTAATTGTTAATAAAGCTCGCGAGGATGGGCTATCGGGCTGCATTAACAACTAAAAATAATGTTTTAGAATGAAATAAGACCAAATCACTTATCGGCATCTGATAAAATAAGGTTTGAGCTTGAATTTAGGCGCATAATAGTTTCAAAATAATATTTTTTACTTATGTGAACCCAGAGAATCGTCATTAAAAAAAATTACAAAAGACCTTTTTTGTTTCCAATGACCCAAAGAACCTAAAATAATATCTACCTGGTCCAAAAAAATAAATTTTTATAATTTATTAAAAAATTTTTTTAATAAATGTAGCAATAACTCCGAAATTATGGCATTTAGGTATAGGGAACATAACATGAAAAATAATCAGTATTTCTTAAGGACTTCAAAACGCAAAAAATATACAGGGTGTTCTATTTAAAATACGAAAGTTCATTAGATTTCCAGAAAAACGGAAGATTTGACAACAATGTAATTACCACTATAATATCGGCCGTGTTAGAATACCCTTACCTACCAAAATTTATAACAATCGTTCAAGCGGTTTCCGAGAAATTACCGTGTTTCCATACTTTCTCGCTACCCTGTATACTGTGCTTTGGCAGATCATCAACCGACCAAGTTATTTTTGCATTTTTAACGCAATAAACCTTTTTTATTCAATTCTATATATTTTTCTAAATTGAAACGTATTTTCTTCTACTTCTTCTTCTTCTTATTCTTCTTCTTCCTCTTCTTCTTATTATTCCTCTTCTTCTTCTTATTCTTCTTCTTCTTATACTTGTAGATCTGTCGATATTTTAATTCCGACGTTGAAGTATTTTTTGAGAGGTAGACTGCCAGCTATCTCTCCATCTTTTTGGTGGTCTCCCCTGTAGACGCTTGACAGCTGGTTTTCCTTCTAGCGCAATTCTTGGTAGTATGTGCTCCTCCATTCTTTTTACATGCCTGAACCATTCTCTTCGTCTTTACCTACCGCATCTTACTACATCTTGCACGCCGCATTGCTCACTGATGATGTTGTTTCTTATTATACCCCTTCTTGTCTTACCTACTATTGCTCTTAGTGTCTTTATTTGGGCTGTTCGTAGCATGCTTTTGGTTTTAATGGTGTCTTTCCTTGATTCAATATCATAGGTCATAACGGATCTGATGCAGGTTTTATAAATTCTAACTTTGCTGTCCATTCTAATATATGGGTTACTCCAGACTACATCCCTCAAACATCCGGACATGATTGCGGCCTTGTTTATTTGTCCTCTTAAGTCTCTGGCTGGGTCATGATAACTTGATAACTCTACACCTAGATACTTAATCTGGTTTAACTGTTCTATGGGTTTCCTCTTTACCTCGAGCTTGCATCTAATTGGATCTTTCGCAATGGTAATGCATTTTGTTTCCTGCGTGGATATGTTCATGTTCAGTTGTCGACATGCATGGTAGAATCGACAAAGTTGTCTTTGTAGGTCATCCTCATCCTCTGCAATCAGGGCTGCATCATCCGCATAGCACACTATACTGATTCTACTGTGACCGAGTCTGTATCCTAGTTGTAGCGATTTCACATCTTCTATTATTTCATCAGTTAGCATATTGAATAGAAATGGGCTGAGGCTGTCTCCCTGTCTGATTCCCCCTGGTGGTGATATAAATTTTTTAATTTCTTCAAATGGGCTGGCAATCGTTATTAACAAATAACTTATACAAAAAGCAATTTCAAAAGAAATCAATTTTTTTAGGCGTATCTTCTCGAAATAAACACTTTTACTCTCTTAGTATTTTTGCGAGAAATGCTTTCTTTTCGAGTTATTTGCAATCTTTTGTTGAGAAAGTGCCTTAATTAGTGATTTTTTGGACTTTTTCTAGAAAACTAATACATAAATTGCAATTCTACGAAAAGCTTTATAATCTCTAAACCTTCTAGTACAAGTAGGAATATTTTGATACGGATATGTGTGGTTTATATTTTACTAAAAACATAGGTAGTTTTTAGTAATGTAGTTTTAGTGGTAATTTAAAGAAAGATTTACGCGCCGCGCGCGTGAATCACTGCGACCAGTGCCGGATTTAGGGCACTTGCGGCCCTATGCCAAATTACCTCGAGCGGCCCCCTATAACTTCACGATTATGTACAGCCCCTGGCCATATTATTATGACCACCTATGAATTTTTACAAAAATCAACTATTCCACTAGGTACGTTTTGTTTAAAATATGATTTTTAAATTTAATTCTGTTATGAAATTTTAATGTTATGCATTAACTATAATATATTTAATAATAAACAGCAATAAAATATTTGAAAATATTACATATTTATATTTTTTGAATATTTTGTTCAACTTCTGACCTTAATCAGATGGAAAATATTTGGAAGCTTTTAAAACAAGAAATTTCCGATGAAAAGGTCACTAACGAAATTGTTTTGATTAAAGGACTAATATATCGTTGAAATCACAATGAGAAATTAAAGCAAAAAAAATTAACTGCATTCAAAATATGCCAAGACGGGTACTAGTGGTAATCAAAGTTAGAGGGGGCTCAGCAAAATATTGAAAAAATAAAAATATGTGATATTTTTAAATGTTTAATTGGTGTTTATTAATAAATATAATATATTGAATAATAAACAGCAATAATAAATAATTTGAAATTATCACATATTTGTATTTTTTAATATTTTGCTGAGCCCCCTCTAACTTTGATTACCGCTAGTACCTGTCTTGGCATATTTTGAATGCAGTTAAATTTTTTTGCTTTAATTTGTCATTGTGGTTTCAACGATACATTAGTCCTCTAATCAAAACAATTTCGTTAGTGACCTTTTCATCGGAAATTTCTTGTTTTAAAAGCTCCCAAATATTTTCCATCTGATTAAGGTCAGAAGTTGAACAAAATATTAAAAAAATATAAATATGTAATATCTTTAAATATTTTATTGCTGTTTATTATGAAATATATTAAAGTTAATGAATAACATTAACATTGCATAACAAAATTAAATTTAAAAATATTATTTTAAACAAAACGTACCTAGTGGAATAGTTGATTTTTGTAAAAATTCATAGGTGGTCATAATAATATGGCCAGGGACTGTAATTAAAGCATAAAGCATATTTCATATTAATACATAACGTTTATTTTAATTTTACTTTTTAAAATAATTAATACAACATACAAAGCATAACATAAATGGATACAAATACCACTAATGTTCTATTTGATTACGGTAGGTACACAAATAGGTGGAAATGTTGTATTCACATTCACTAATTAAATAATCTTGGTTTAGAAATTTGGCTAAAACTCCAAAACAGCTCTAACAACAATGTCTATATTGGCAGGAGATATATAATTCAAAAAGTTAGCAAACAGCAGTTATTTGTAAAATTATTAATATTGCTAAACTTATTATATTATAAATTAGTATTGCAGTTAATTGTTAAAATTAAATATCATTTGTTTCATTCGGCGGTAAAAGTACAGGTGACAACGAAAGGTTAAAAAGTTGAAAAGACATTATAATTAAAAGAACAAGCAAAATAATATGTACTGTAATAATAGGCTAGAGCACTAAAAAATAAAAATATTAAGAATACAAAAAAAAACTTCTAGATCGTTCAATTCTCACATTATTCTCTTATACTTACTGAAAAACGTCAATGTAATGTTCTTAATTTGGATAAAGTTGGATTAGTGATTAACATTGACACTCACACCACTCCGTACTCATAATAAATCTCATATCTAAACTCTAAACACTCACTTTTCTAGCTTTTTTGACTGCAAAATCTTTAATCAAATCGTTAAAGTCTAAGGCTTGAAAAAGCTCAGAATTTGAAATAGAACTAGCCAAACTAGATAATCTAGAATCTTCGTCAGGAGTCGAGTTCCTCAAGTAGTTTTGGATTCTTTTCAACAAGCTGAATGATATTTCTCCAGATGCATTAGATGTCACCATGTACAGTAGAATGCGCAAAGCCGTGTCCATATTCGAAAATAAGTTAACTGTTTTTCACGAATGAGATTGAGATACTTACTCTAAAAGTGTATTCCTCGGAGGCTTGGTAATGTTGTTATCATGAGGTTCTGTTTCTTCATAAAAATACCTTTAACAAAGCCCTTGAACTGTACACACTCTTCTTCAAAGTCACCATCTATGTCGATACTTTTTAGCCAAAATAGAAGTTTTTCCCTTGATTTCTTCATTGGAAATTGACGATAAGTTGTTTAAAAATCCAAATTCTTCATTAAGATTGAAATAAACTTTGGACATTTTATTCAATTCTGAATAAAGCCTGTCAATTATTATAACATTGAATGTATTAATCTTTAAGTATTCTTTGCCATTAAAGTTGGGTTCAGTGGATTCATCTTCTTTGTCTTCGCCAAGGAGAGCTTTTCTTTTCGGGCGTCTTTTTATTTCAAGAATATAGGTTTCATTTTTAGACAACTCTTTTCGTCATTGTTCATAGGAATCAAGGTTGTCTCTCAGATTCAATACGTACTCATTTAGAGATTTGTATGTGTTGCATATACAAATACTATGTTGTATATAATAGCGGAGACGATGGAGGGGGGGGGGCGCATCCGTCATCCCGGCGCCTTGATAAGAAAGGAAGGGGGGCTGCCATCACACGGGGCCCCTGCCGTATGTCAGTTCATCAATTCATCACATTCCTATCTACACCTTTCATATTTTTGATATGAACATTGGTTATTTTAATTAGACTTTCGAAAATAAAAATTCAATTTTTTACCAAAAATTTTTTTTACAAAACGCTGCGGCCCCCTTTTGCTTGCGGCCCTAGGCCGCGGCCTACTCGGCCTAGTGGTAAATCCGGCACTGACTGCGACCGATGTACACATTTAAGGTACACGGCAGGAGTAGAGGCATTAGAAATATTTGGGTTCATGTTTTTAGCGAGATACAGTACCGTACTGAGCATGGTTCCGCGGAACCAGGGCCCGGGCCCGGGCCCCACAGGGGCCCGCTTTAATATGCTTTTTGTTTCTTTTTTTATAACTTGATAGGGACATTTTTAACTACACAAGTACACACTAGGAAATGTAACTGTTTAATAATTTTTTTTGTGTAGGTAAATATAAATAAAAACAAATAATACCTATTTATTAAAGAATTTGAAAACAAAATTTATTAAGAAACATAGGGAACGTTTTTGTCAGGTTCTGTACTCTTTTTACCTGCTTAAGTCGAAGCCCTGGTTTCAACACTTGTTTAAAGAATAACTGCCTGTACCTGCTAACCCAAACACTTGTGTATATATCAGCACGATCCATGAATAGTTGTTGTAAACTACAAAGTTGTAGAATTTTGGAAATTGAGATATTCAATGTAAGTTTTATACGGGGGTTATAAAAATAATTCCAAGACAATAAATTAGTCGCTCGATGCTCCTTTTGTTCGTATTTGTAGCACCTTCATTCTTCAGCTTTTACCTACTTTTAGGTAATTCTTAAAAAATAACTGAAATTAAATTCTAAATATAGACAAAAATGAGGACAACCGAACTTACAGGTACGTATCAGAACTTTCGCCATTCATGTGTGGAAGCAGTCACTGCAGTTAGTAATTTTAATCAGTACAGTTACAGTTTGAAATATCTAAGAGCTAAGACCGTGAACTAAGGCTGTGGTCTGCAATATACGCTGTACGGCGTCTATTGGATACCACCGCCTATCTTATTACCGCCAGCTTTTTACCGAGGGCCAAAAGTCCCTTAGAATAAATAAAAAGTTTCTTTTGAATGAGATATTTGAAATTAAAAATTACACTCGATTTTCTCTTTTTATTTTCACCCTTTCAACTTATTAAAATAAACATAGAAGTTTTCAGGGACTTTCAGCCCTCGGTAATACCGTAATCTTTCATTCTGCGTCTAAATTTTTAAAAAATACCTTAAAAAAATAATATTAGTTTCCTCAGGATTCGAAAAATATGAATACATTTAAAATACATTGGAGTCTAAATTTGCGCCAAGTGTTGGTGAAAATGGCTTTATTAATTTCCTTTTAAGAAAATCTTGTCGTTTGATTAAAGATATCTACGCCATCGTTATCCAAGGTTTTATTTTTGCTATTTTTTATTTAATTAAGCGTTTTATCTCCCTACTCCTAGAGGATTGTTTGTAATTATTTAACTTATCTTTAAATGTATCGTACATAATATAATATATTATGTGCAATTTGAGAATCTATTTTGTTAATATAAATTGCATCTAATATTAATTTTTTAAAAGCCGTTTTGCGATATTCAGGTTTTTAATTATGACTAGACAGGCCTGGATCCTTGAACCAGAAAATGTTTATTAATAGCAAGCTGAAAATTTGTTAATAGCTTAACGATGTCTAGTCTGACAAACTTTGATGTACGGAAACACTGGAACAAGGGAAGTTTTAATTGTGGAACAGGTCACAGATTTCGAACGTCAGACTACGAAAATGTCCCATGTATTTTGTCGGGCAGAACTTCCAATTGATTTGTTACCCTTTTATTAAACTCTCATGCAAAAATCAGACTGCTTGTCGGACTTACTAAAATGCCTAAAATATTTGTCGCACAAACATTTTTTCATATATTGTATAAAGTTTCCTATTGAATGAACTTAAAAACGACCTGCTAGTTTTCACAATCATAAACGTGTCAGGATGACAAGTTCCACAATTAAAATCACGTTCCACAATTAAAACTTTCCCTGTTCCAGTGTTCCCATATATCAAAGTTTGCCCGAATAGACACCGTTAAGCTATTAACAAATTTTCAGCTGGCTGTTAATAAACTTTTTTGGTACACGGAATCCAGGCCTTAGATGTAGACAATTTTTGAGTTTCATTATTTAGGTATAATAACGGCTGGAGTAAAGTGGTCAGTCATGTCAGTATGAAAAACGATAGGATTAATATTATTTTACTGTTTTAAATTAGCTTGAGTTTTTGATGTTGATTTATATTTAATGTTTATTAAAAACTTTTGATATACAATGTGTGTCTTTATTGGGAGGGGGCCCGCATTCCAACTGGAACCAGGACCTTCTGATCTATCAGTATGCTACTGGCGAGATAGAAACCATTAATCCTTCAGTATGTTCCCTCTTTTACTTAAAGTTTTAAAGATTAAAGCTTTTTGTAGAATTGCAATTCATTTAGCAGTTGTTTAGAAAAAAACCAAAAGCCACTAATTAAGGCAATTTTTTCAACAAAAAAATTCAAATGATTCGAAAAGAAAGCATTTTTAGAAAATTATTGAGAGAGAAAAAGTGTTTCGATGAGATAAACACTTTTTATAAATACACCCTCTATAAATAATTATGACAATGTTTATATTACTGAATTGAAAATTGAATAACCGTTTAAATGAGCTAGCACACGACTCCTATTCTCATTTTAAAAAAATGATACATTACGTCATCACGCCCAGATGGATAACGTAACTGGTATGATATATATGCCAAAAAATCATAATTAAAAAAAAATCGACTTGTTTCGGGATTTATTTCCAGAATCGGCTATTCTCGAAAAAATAAATTTATTTCATAATTTTGAACCTCCATATACAGGATGTCCAGAAACTCTCCTGGCAGATCAAGAGCGGAGATTCCTCAGATAATTCTAGGCAATTTAATCCAATTTACCTAGTCCGAAAATACTTCCTCGGGAAGCTAGAGCTCTTTGAAGATGGCGCCGTGTAATTAGTATTTTTTAAATACCTTCAGAACGCTTTTAGTTAGAAAAACGAAAAATTGTATACCTTATTATTTATTTTCCAGAGATAAATCGATTTATTGGGAATTTCTAGTACCGGTCACATAACTTTTTTTTACTTTTTAGTGTTTTTGACACTCGATTATTAAATTGTGAGGTATTCTAGTACTAAAAGGTACACTTGCTTTAGGTCTGTAGAATGCACCGTTTTCTAGAACAGTCGATTTGAGCATTTTTTTGAATTTGAAAAAGATTTGAAAAAAGGTAAAAAAACGGCGTGTTTTACCGATTAAAACAAGAATAACCTTTAGTACTAGAACATTTTATAATTTAATAGTCAAGTGTCAAAAATACTTAAAAATTAAAGATAAAAAAGGTATGCGATAAAATAACCGTTGACTTACTCAAAGGGGATGGGTATGCCAGTACGCATATTTACAAATGCTCCTATACTACGGCACCAGATTGCTGAAATCGGTTAGCCTTTGACATACACTATTACGCTACAAACCCTCATTGATTTCGGCACCTATTAAATTATGAGACATCTATTAAATTATGGTGTCTAAATTTTTATTCCAATTAATTATTGGAATAATTTATTGCTTGAAAAGCAGGAATAGAAATGTCTTTTCTTTTCTGAAAAATGTCTCTGGCAGAGCTAATTAGCCAGACTTGTTTATGATCGATTGCAGATTCACAGTCATACATTTTTTATTTTATAACATACGTACTACAATATTATGTTTATAGATACATAAGTACATTTTGTTGCCTTACTTTTAAATTTTTTTATAGAAATGTCCAAATTTTTAATAGAAATGTCTAAACAGCAATAAACCTAGCATACTTAAGAATGGGTTTTTAATCCTAACCCGAGAAATAAATAAAACAAAAATTATCAAAAAACGCCATTGAATAAAAAAGAAATAAATATTTTTTATTTTGATTTATTTATAAATACAGATATAACTACTCGTATACAGTGCGTCCATAAAGTATCGCATAAATTCATTATTAGCTAAATAAACAACATTATTAGAAATTACCGAAACAGGTCGACATTTGGTGTCCAATTTTTTTTACATTAAATTAATTGACACAAAAAGACGAATGTCCGTGATTTGTTTAGTTCAAAATACATTTTACTGCTGTCCTAAAACAGAAATAAAATGTTTATTTGACAAATAAACATTGCTTTTCGCTTAAATTAAATGTTCAAACTGTCAAGAGGCAGGTGGGTGGCAGCTTAAACATTGAATTTAAGCAAAAAGTGATGTTTATATTTGAAATAAACATTTTATTTCTGTTTTCCGACAGCAGTAAAATATATTTTAAATTAAATAAACTACGCAAAGTCTTCTTATTGTGTCAATTAATTTAATTAACAAATTGATTTTGGACACCCTGTATACATAATTATGTTAATGTTTATACTACTGAATAGAGAATTGAATTGACTTTCAAATGAGGTATCACACTACCCCTATTCTTATCGAAAAAATCATAAATTAAAATCAAAATTGACCTGTTTCGGTAATTTCTAATAATATTGTTTATCGCCAACCGTCACTAGTCATTCATTATTGTACTCATTTGACGAAATTTGCGGCAGTAAAGTAACACTTTATTGTACTGAAAGAAGAATTTTACTTTACCTGCCGCGATTAATCAAATTAACCGAGATTGAATGTAAGTGGTCGATGGCAGTAATCGATTATTTATTTGAGTGAACTTAAAATTGATTTACTTTAATTATTGAAAATATTGTACACAATTTACGTTATTATTAATTAAATTTATGCCAAAAATTAAAATTCTGTAGTAATTTGACAATTATATTCATATAAAATTAATCAAAATTTTACCGATTTAGTAATTATTCAATATTGATAACTGTCTATCGATTAAAAATCGAAAGCGGCATGCAGAAGTCACCTGTCATCACTGTCATATTTAAAAAATTTAAATTGAAAATTGTATTTATTGTAATAAAAGTGTCAAAACGAATATCAAATTATAGTACAGTAGTGCTGGTTTGGAAATGGAAGAAATTACATGAACGCCACCTGAAATACGCAAGAAATCGTTAGAGGCAGTTTCAGAGCTTCTGCCAGCAAAATCCATCGAAAAATACAATAGGCAACATGACATATTTGAAGCATGGCGTGAAAAAAATTGTATTACAAATTATAGTAAAAGTGTTTTACTAGCATATTTCTCTGAATTGCCTAAAGAATATTCTCAATCGACTATGTGGTCCTATTATTTAATGTTAGAGGCAACTTTGACCAGAAATAAAGACATAGATATAAGCAATTATAAAAAACTTACAGCTTTTTTGAAACAAAAAGGAAGGAGTTACATTCCCAAAAAATCAAAAACCCTGCCGCAAGAAGAAATGCTAAATTTCTTATTAAATGCACCTGATAACGATAATTTTTAATGAAGAAGGTAATTCAACAAAAATAAAATTAATATTACATATTATTAGATATATTGTACGTAAAGTTCTTTTTCATATCCTTGAATCTACCATGATTTATGTATAATGTCTTTTCATTTAATGTCAATTATTTTCTTTACATTTTTTACTTGCCTAATTGTTCTTTTTATACCTAATATCGACCGTGTCTAGCAAGTGGTTGCGTAGGTTAGCGGTATGTGTATCTAGTTACGGACGTGTCAGTACTTGGTTCGAATCCCCCGTAAGGAAAACTTTTTTGTTTAATATTATTATTGAGATATTTAGTATTATTGTTATATATTAGTTTAGTATTAGTTTATTTAATATTATTGAGATATTTAGACTATTATAAGGACTTAAGTACACACACTCTTTTTTCATTAGAAGGATATAATTAAGTAAGTGTTAAGTAAGTGTTAATGTTTTTTATGATTGGCGATAAAACTTTGTATGCACCATGTCAGTAAAGACTCTTTATCGAACTCGTCTGTTATTCGCCTTGCTCGCTACGCTCGCACGGCTCATAATATCAGACTCGTTCAATAAAGAGTCACTTTACTGACTTGGTACATAAATAATTATTATTTAACTAATAATGAATTTATGCATTAGTTTATGGATGCACTGTATACGAGTAAATATTATGTGTACTTATAAATAAATAAAAACGGGCCGGCGTAGCCGAGTGGTAGTGTGCTAGGCTAGCGTGCCGGTGGTCCAGAGTTCAAATCCTACCGCCGGCAAGAACAACTAGACATTTTTAAAAATGTTTATAGGCCCCAGGTCGACTCAGCCTGAATAAAATGAGTACCTTGGGTAAAACCAGGGGTAATAATAGGCGGTTGAAGCGTAGCACTGGCCCTGTTACCTTCCTTGTATACCGTAGGCCCTAGATGCAGCAGACTACCCTGCTATACTCCCAAAGCCACGTGAGCGGTATAAAACGGGAGACTATTATTATTATAAATAAATAAAAATAAAAAATTTTTATTTGTTTTTTATTTACTGGCTTTTTTTAATTTTTGTTTTATTTGTTTCTCGTGTTAGGGTCAAAAAACACGTTCTTAGGTATGATACGTTTATTGCCGTTCCGACATTTCTATTTGAACACAATAAATTGAAATATACAATACTTACAATAATATTAATTCCAATAAAAACTATACACTATAATTTAATCGATGTCTTATAATTTAATAGGTGTCTAAATCAATAAGGGTTTTTAGCGTAATAGTGTATTACAAAGGCTAACCAATTTCAGCACTCTGGTGCCGCAGTATAGGAGCATCTGTAAATATGCTGCCGGTACTAGAAATTCGCAATTGCGGAAATTGATTTATCTTTGGAAGATAAATAAACGTACCTACCAGTTTTCGTTTTTTTTTTAAATAGTTTTGTTTGGATTTTTTTTTCAAATTCAAAATATTTTCAAATTGATTTTTCTAGAAAACGGTGTATCCAACCGATTTAAAGCAAGAACACCATTTGTTACTAGAATACCTCACAATTTAATAATCCAGTGTCAGAAATGCTTATAAGTTAAAGACAAAAAAGTTATGTGATAAAATAGCTGTTCCCTACCCAAAACGGACGCCTATGACCGGTACTAGAAATTTGCAATTAATGGAATCTATTTATCTTTGAAAGATAAATAAGTGTACCAGTTTTCGTTTTTCTAAATAAAAGCGTTCTGAAGGTATTTAAAAAACTAATTACAAGGCGCCATCTTCAAAGACCTCTAGCTGCCTTAGGAAACATTTTCGGACTAGGTGAATTGGGTTAATTGTCTTAAGGAGGTATCCGAATTGCGTCCAAAATTTTGAGGGATTTTCAGGTAATATCGCTAATGTGTTTTGCATGGTCAATTGCGTTCCGTTTCTAACAATAAAATTTAATCCTACACAGTATTACCTGGGTTTACAGGGTTTACCTAATTAGTTTCTTAGTAAAAACATGGTTGGATGGAGTCTTTGGTAAAAATAAGAGAAAGTGGAGGTTAACTTGATAGGGTGGAATTTTTAAAATTGCAGTTTATTTCCAAACAGTAAAGAGTGAACTTAAACAATCGCACCGTGCAATGGATTTTGAAATGATGTTAAGTGAACGGGGAAAACCACTTACAGTTTTTCAAAAATTTAAATTTTGAAAGTTTCGTGAATTAAAAAAGTTTGGTGAAACTGTGTGGTATTGTACAAATAAAAAGTGTAAAGCAAAACTATATACATTAAATAATGTGTTGTCAAAAGTTAGTGGTGAACACAATCATGAGCTTGCTGAAGAAGTATTAATTCGCCAGAAAATTAACAATTCTCTTAAAAGAAAAGCAACAGAAGATATTGCGGAATGACCTGCGAAGTTGTTACACAAGGAAATCGAAAAGCAAAGCGAAGTACTTACCTCTCTGTCAACAAAAGATGTCCAATACATAAAAAAGAACATTAATTGCACGCGATTGAAAACGGTTCCAAAATTGCGAAAATCAGCCAAGGATGTTCAAGAATTTTTGAAACAAATTGAAATATTTACTATCAAAAATGAACAGTTTTTGTTGATTAATGATGAACAGTTTAATATTGTTGTTTTTTGATGTCTGTCTAATCTTTCATTTATGTGTAACAATTCCACTTTATTTATGGATGGAACATTCGATTATTGCACAAAAATTTTTTTTTCAAATGTTTACATTACATACATTGATTAATGACACTTATGTTCCGGTTGCATTTTGTTTATTACCTAATAAGCAAAAATTCACTTAGAAATCATTATTCGAATCTAAAAAAAAAATGTCAAGATTTGGGATGCAATTTAAATCCAACGAAAATAGTGATTATTTACGAATTAGGTATCCACTCCAGCGTGCGAGAAGTTTTTCCGGAAGCAAATGTTGTTGGTTGTCGATTTCATCTTGCTTAAGCTTGGTAAGTAATACGTATAGCAATATAACTGGCAAATAGTAGATTGTTAAGAAAAACTTGAGTTATGACGTCATCATATCTTTTGCTGTAAAACTAAACATTTCAATATGTTTATTTCAAACTTCACTGTAATTTCTTTTTCAAATATTTATTTTTTCAATTTTTTTTTTACAAAAAACAGCATTTGATATAAGTTAAAACAAGAATTGTAGGTAAAATATCTTCAAAAAAATTTATTTTTTGACATAAAAAAAGATGTCGTCATAACCTCTGTCAAAAAATTGGCTCCTAAATATTCTAATTATTTTTTAAAGATGTATTTTTTATAAAATTTGGCCTGTTTCAAACTTTTGGCCTAATGTATCTTCCTCCGAGCCAAGTTGGAGATTGTTTTGTGGAAGATTTTATGCCTGAAAAACCAGATGATCATCGAGTTGACGCATTTGCAAACTATCTAGTTGAAACGTATATCGAAGAAGACTCCACATTTCCTCCACAAATTTGGGCAAAAAATAGCGCATCTATATATAGAACAACTAATTCTTGTGAGGGATTTCATTCAAAATTTAAAAACTATTGTTTGTCTCCACATCCTAATATTTTTTTGTTTGTTGAAACATTAAAACGCATTCAAACCGATTCTTATATAAAAATAAATTCTGTTAAACAAAATATTTCTAGAAATGTAGATAAAGCTACCTCCAACAAATATATTTTTCTCGAACACAAAATTAACCAGTATAACAGGGGTGAAATTTCAAGATACAATTTCGTTAAATGTGTTAGTTATAAATTCGGTGCTTTTTAATATAATACATTATCTAAAAATAAACTGTTAGTTGATATTACGTTTATTATATTTCCCTGCTTATCTAATATTTATTAAGCTATCCTCTGACCGCAATTGGGTTGGCTAATTAAGAAATGAAACGCAATTCGGACTAGACGTTATCGGTGGCCAGGTAAGCAAAATATTTGGGACGCAATTCGACAAGGCCCAAGAAACGGAACGCAATTCGGATTAGACGTGTCTTAAAATTATCTGAGGAATTTCCAGACTTTCTTTGTTAGGAGAGTTTCTGGACAACCTGTATACATGATTGAGATCAGAGTCACTAAGCTAAAATTAATTAATTTTTATGCTCATTTTCGTTGAATCGCAAACGCAGCCCGAAAACCGAAATTACAAATTCAAAATAAATCGCCGAAATTGGACACGTGTGGGTTGATATTTAGCTGTCAAAATTCGTCCGTTACACTGTAACTAATCACAAGGTAATTAATTTTCATGTTCTCAAATATAGCAATTTTATTTGGGTAAGCGTATATGTATTTTGTTATCGCACACTGTGAGTACACACACAGTGTGTTTAAAGGGCAGCTGTTTTAAATATAATGGATTTCTACGGCTGTCGCCGCCTCTTCAGACCCAGCTTCTAATTTTTTCTATCGTAACACATATTTTCATCTAATTGCCTCGAATCCACTGCCTCCTGAATATTGTCGCTCCAGCTTCTCTGTGGTCGTCCTCTTTTTCTTCTCTCCGGTGGGACCCACTCTAATATTTTTCTCGGCCAGCGAGTCTCATTCATTCTTTTAACGTGACCGAACCACGTCAGCTGTCTCTTTTCAATATCGTCTATTATAGTTTTTTCCACCTTCATACGTTTTCTAATTGTTTCATATCTTACATGTTCTAATCTCGAAACCTGACAACTTCTCCTCAAAAAATCCATTTCTGTACTAAGTAGCTTCTTTTAATTTCTTGCACCTATGTCCCAAACTTCTGCACCGTAGATTGTAGCGCTCTTCATTATACTTTCATATATTCTTCTCTTTGTTTCCTTCCTGATATCTTTGTTCCATAAAATTGAATTGAGGGATCTAGTGTTGCTTCTCCTTTATTGATCCTGTGTTGTATTTCATCTTCACTATTTCCTCGTTTGTCAATTATAGCTCCCAAATATTTGCATGGTTTCACACCAACATTATGTCCTTGTTCAAATGGTAGGTTTTCAATGTCTTCGTTTCTCACTATGAAGTATTCTGACTTCATATTTATTACTAATCCTGCCTGTTGGTAATGTTCATTTAGCTTCCATAACATATAGCTTAAGTCATCTTGATCTTGGGCTATAACAACATGGTCGTCCGCAAAGTATATTAAGTGTACTTATAACAAAAAACACATATTGGAAGTATTATTTTTTAATTGCTGCATTGCCAGATTCCAGTAAGAGCTTAAGAAGGTATCCAGTAAATTCTGACAGGCAGCGGTGGGGAAAATCTTTTTTAGCCATTTAATGTCACGAAGCAAGATACCCTGTCATCTTCTGGTCGAGTATGACACTAGGCCAGAAGACACTAGGGTAGTGCCATATTAAGGTTAGGCCACACATATCCGTACCGATCCCGCACCGCGTCCGAGCTAACATGGCCATTGGTCAGCCTTGCAGAGACAGCATGGCCATTGGCCAGACAAAAACCAAAATCGATACACCGACTAAGAATGAAATAAATTAAATAAATGAATTAAAACGATGTTGGCTTGTATAACTTTTTGCCAGATGAAGTAAAAAGTTTAAAAAGTTTACAGATGAAGTAAAATATCTACATTTATTATCGTTTAAGAATAAAGTCAAATTACTCTTTTTGAAACATTGTTTTTGTTTTAAGACACAGTACCTAAGTAGGTACAACTTTGACACAATAGTACTACATAGTCTGGTCAGGGTTTCTGCCTACTACGACAATATTTCATGTTTTTACTTAGTGCGTTTGTCGTTTCTTAAATTGTTAGTGTTCTTCTTTTTCCTTTTTATAAGCAATTCTGCTAGTTCATTGGCGGATAGATACCTCTTTGGAAGGTTGTCAATCTATCTTTAGCGCGGTCGACCGATATTTCTTCTACCGATTGGTGATTTATCTCTTGCTATTTTGACCACTATATATGGCATTTATTGACTTCGAAAAAGCATTTTATAGTGTGGAACACTGGGCAGTAAAAAATTCCCTACAAAACAGCAGAATAGACTACAGATATACCGACTTAATTACAAATATATATGATAAGGCAACAACAACTATCAAGCTAATGAAACAAACGGAGCCTATTAAAATAAACCGAGGAGTAAGACAAGGAGATACCATCTCGCCCAAGCTATTCAACTAAGCGCTAGAAGATGTGTTCAAACAACTGCACTGGGATGGTTTGGGTATAAACATAAACGGGCAATATCTGAATCACTTACGATATGCTGATGATATTGTATTAATAGCAGAAAGAAGTGAAGAATTACAAAGAATGATGGAAGAACTAGATAGAGAATCGACAAAGATAGGACTGAAGATGAATTACAGTAAAACAAAAACCATGACCAATCAACAAGAAGAACTAGTAATTACAGTGGCACAAACAAGAATAGAACAAGTAAAAGAATATATATCTAGGACAAATCACTAGATTAAATAGAGAAAATCAGACCGAAGAAATAAAGAGAAGAATAAGGTTGGCCTGGGCATCATTCGGAAAACTGTCTTATATTCTAAAGAACAGAAAATACCCGCAATACCTAAAAACAAAAGTCTTCAATCAATGTATACTCCCTGTTTTAATATATGGCTCTCAGACATGGACGTTTACAAAAGAGAATATGGAAAAAATAGCAAAGACAGAAAGATTCATGAAAAGACAAATGCTGAACATTAAATTATCAGACAGGAAAAGAAACAAATGGATCCGTAACAAAACAAAAGTGAAAGACGTCTCTACCCAAGTAGCAAAGCTTAAATGGAAGTTCGCCGGACACACCCTACGGCAGAAGGATGAAAGATGGACTAAGATGGTAATTAATTATTTATATGGGAAATAAGCCACAATTAAAACGAAAAAATAATTTTATTAACGTTTCGACGCCCAAATCGGGTGCCGTTGTCAAAATACAAAATATTACTAAAATAAATAAAACTGTTGTTGCTAAGCAAAAAAATTCTTCTAATAATTTATTTAATCTTACTCATTTATATTGGCAATTCAGACATATATTATACATTTTAAAGTAGAAAACTTTAAAATGATATTGCCAATATTTATGAGTTGCGTTCCTGGGACGACTTACTGAAAGATAGTTCATTCGATTACATGAAATCAACCCCAACTCAAGAATATCCGTCATAAAAAATTATAGCATGTGATCTGTCTTTAAAAAGACAACCAAATGCAACGACAGTAAAATTCTCGCGTTAGAGACTTCATAGTAAATCACAAGGGAAAACCAGGAAAAACCTTGTGATACTATCCCGACATCGTAAGTATTTGGTCTTACATTAATTTACTCTCAAAAAATAATACCAAATTCTGACTTGTAACATGTTTAAATTATAAATAATATTAATAATACTAGATATATAAGTAATACTAAAATATAAAATATGTACTAGCTCGATATTATTGACTTACTAATCTTGGTATTTTCTTTCTATTGACTTCCTCTTTCAGTATGGGTAACCACATCCTACTGCATTCTACCGAGGAATTTGCGACACAATTGGTTTCATTTAGCATAATTAGAGCCGCTTCTTTGATTTTTCTCTTTTTACTATCTGATTCTTTCAGGACTATACTTGAATCTCTCCACTGAACTCTATGTTCATTATCCCATGCGTGTTGACATATTTGAGATCTCTCAAATTCTCTATTTTTAATATAAGATTGATGTTCACTTATTCTAACGTCTAATGGTCTTGATGTCTCAATTTAAATAAAATTGTTCGCATTCACAAGGTATTTTATAAATGCAATTCTTTGTTCTTTCTTGATCATTGTTAGGTTTAGTTTTAGATAGAATAGATCTCAATGTGTTTGTTGTTTTGAATGTTGTTGAAATGTTGAATTTATTTCCTATTGTTTTAAGTTTCTCGGATAGTCCTTTTATATATGGTATTGATATTTTCCTCGTATTATTTCTGGTGAATGTTGTAGGATCCCGTTCTAAGTTGTTCTGTTCCATTCGATCCAATCTTGACAATTCCTTATTTATAAACGATAAAGGATAATCATTTTTTAATAAAACAGATGTTAACAATTGTTTTTCTGCTAAAAAGGAATTTTCGTTAGAACAAGTAATTTTGGCTCTATCATATAAGGATTTAATGATTCCTTTTTTAACGTTGATGTTGTGATTTGACTTGTAATTGAGATATCTGTTGGTGTGTGTTGGTTTTCTATACACTTGAGTCTCATATCCAATATCCTTCTTTGAGATCAAAACATGGAGGAAAGGTAGGCTGTTATTGTATTCATTTTCCATTGTAAATTTTATTGTCTCTTCTTGATCGTTTATAATATTCAGGAACGTATCCAACAATTCTGATCTATGAGGCCATATTGAAAACACATCATCTACATATCTCCACCATACTGTGGGTTTTAAATTTTGTTTAGAAATAATATTAGTTTCGAAATCCTCCATAAATATATTAGCCAATAATGGAGATAAAGAAGAGCCCATTGCTAGACCAAAATTTTGTTTATAGAATTCATTGTTTAGTTGAAAATAGGTATTATTGGTACATAATGTCAATAACTCCATTATAGCTGATACATTTAGTCTTGTCCTAGTTGCCAATGTATTATCATTCTCTAATTTCGTTTTGATTATGTTTAAAGTTTTATCTAATGGTACATTTGTAAATAAACTGTTTATGTCAAAACTTACTAAAATATTATTTGGATTAAATTCAATAGTTGATAATTTGTTTAAAAAATGTTTTGTATTTTTTATAAAAGTGTCATCATTATTAGCAAATGGTTTTAGAATGTTTAATAATAATTTTGATAGTTCACTACAAGGAGAATTGATGGTACTACAAATGGGTCTAAGTGGTATGTTCGCTTTATGAATTTTCGGCACTCCATAAAAATGTGGTGTCTTACTGTAGTGAGGTGTCATTAATTTTCTTTGATAGTATGTTAGATCATTAACGGGATCCTACAACATTCACCAGAAATAATACGAGGAAAATATCAATACCATATATAAAAGGACTATCCGAGAAACTTAAAACAATAGGAAATAAATTCAACATTTCAACAACATTCAAAACAACAAACACATTGAGATCTATTCTATCTAAAACTAAACCTAACAATGATCAAGAAAGAACAAAGAATTGCATTTATAAAATACCTTGTGAATGCGAACAATTTTATTTAGGTGAGACATCAAGACCATTAGACGTTAGAATAAGTGAACATCAATCTTATATTAAAAATAGAGAATTTGAGAGATCTCAAATATGTCAACACGCATGGGATAATGAACATAGAGTTCAGTGGAGAGATTCAAGTATAGTCCTGAAAGAATCAGATAGTAAAAAGAGAAAAATCAAAGAAGCGGCTCTAATTATGCTAAATGAAACCAATTGTGTCGCAAATTCCTCGGTAGAATGCAGTAGGATGTGGTTACCCATACTGAAAGAGGAAGTCAATAGAAAGAAAATACCAAGATTAGTAAGTCAATAATATCGAGCTAGTACATATTTTATATTTTAGTATTACTTATATATCTAGTATTATTAATATTATTTATAATTTAAACATGTTACAAGTCAGAATTTGGTATTATTTTTTGAGAGTAAATTAATGTAAGACCAAATACTTACGATGTCGGGATAGTATCACAAGGTTTTTCCTGGTTTTCCCTTGTGATTTACTATGAAGTCTCTAACGCGAGAATTTTACTGTCGTTGCATTTGGTTGTCTTTTTAAAGACAGATCACATGCTATAATTTTTTATGACGGATATTCTTGAGTTGGGGTTGATTTCATGTAATCGAATGAACTATCTTTCAGTAAGTCGTCCCAGGAACGCAACTCATAAATATTGGCAATATCATTTTAAAGTTTTCTACTTTAAAATGTATAATATATGTCTGAATTGCCAATATAAATGAGTAAGATTAAATAAATTATTAGAAGAATTTTTTTGCTTAGCAACAACACTTTTATTTATTTTAGTAATATTTTGTATTTTGACAACGGCACCCGATTTGGGCGTCGAAACGTTAATAAAATTATTTTTTCGTTTTAATTGTGGCTTATTTCCCATATAAATAATTAATCATAAAAATGCCACAAGGAAATAGCTTCAGAACAACATTAAGATGGTAATATATTGGAGACCATGGAACCACAAACGAAAAAGGGGAAGGCCACAGATGCGATGGTCAGATGACCTGAAGAAACACACTGGGTCAAAATGGATGCAAATTGCCCAAGATAGAGAGGCATGGAAGAAGGAAGAGGAGGCCTATATCCAAGGATGGATGTTTAGGGCTGATTAGATAGATAGATAGATAGATTTTGAACACACCTGTCTCCCCCATTCTGCTTATGGTTATTCCATTATTCTTTTTTCTATTTAGTGTCCATTCGTTTATACACTGTACGTTACATTGTCTTCTAATATCTTCACTCCTTTTTCGATATGTCAGCGTATTTGTTGTAATTCTTCTCAGTACTCTCATCTCTGCCGTTTCCAATAGTCTTTGTGTTGTCGCTGTATTGGATCTTGTTTCTGATTCATATGTTATTATTGGCTTACAATGGCTTTATAAATTCTTGACTTCATCTCATTGTTATTATGTCGGTTTCGCCATATTAGTATTAATGAGATATCCTGCCAATCTATTTGCTTTTTGTACTTGATTTCTCACTTCTTTGTCCAAGTCTCGTAGCTTGACAATGTAATTCCAAGGTATTTTATTTCCATTACTTGTTCAATTGTTTTAATAAATCATCCCAAAATTTGGCATATTCAGATGACTTGGACCTAGTTGCCCGCACAATACGTAAACTAGAAGAAATGTATACCACTTTCTCAAATGCCTCAAAAAATATGGGCCTTAAAGTAAACGAGGAGAAAACTAAGATGATGGCATCAACACCCAACAATAGAGCCAGAAACATCGGTCACCAATTCACTGTTGATAACTCTACCTTTGAAGTGGTGGACAAGCTCAAATACTTAGGCTCCCTGATCACCAAGAAGAACGTCATGACGGAAGAAATCAAGCGCGAAGGAGAATCCTAGCGAACAAATGCTATTTTGGACTAAGTAGACATATGAGAAGCAGTAACTTAAGCCAAAAAACAAAAATAACTATATACAAAAACCCTTATATAACCAGTGCTGACATATGGATCGGAGACATGGACCATCTCCAAGACAGATGAAAACCTTCTGCTTATATTTGAACGAAGGCCCCTGAGAGGAATATTCGGTGGCATCTGTGAAAATGGTATTTGGAGGAGGAGGTACAACTACGAGGTATACCACATACCACAGATATAAACATATATTTGGTGGTAAAGACTTAGTATCTCTTATAACTCTTAAAAGAATAGGAAGACTAAGATGGGCAGGATCTAGCAAGATCACAGCATAACAACCCTCCTAGAAGAATCCGTATGTCACAACCTGTGGGAAGTAGAAATGTGGGTAGGCCAAAACTTAGATGGAAGGATGGTGTAGATGAGGATGGGAGAAAAA